>NC_133328.1:412823033-412915533 GCF_042186555.1 Aquarana catesbeiana | reverse complement strand
TTGACGGGCACTTTGGGGGGCCAAGCCAGTACGGACAGTATCCAGGCCTGTAAGGTTGGCTTCTATTTGTCCGGCCTCAGGCCCAACTGTGCCTATATAATTTGGAGCATGCTTATTTAAAAAGTTGTGCAGAATGCAGCACGATAAAACGATAAAATTAAGTTTGTATTCCGCCAAATTAATGGCTGTTTGAAACAGGCGGAACCGGCTGGCCAGAATTCCAAACGCATTCTCAACCACTCTTCTAGCTCTGGCCAGCCGGTAATTAAAAACCCTCCTCTCCGGGGTGAGTGTTCTTTGGGGGAATGGCCTCATGAGGTGCTTGCTGAGAGCGAAGGCTTCATCGGCAATGAAGACAAAGGGGAGTCCTTCCACGTTATCCTCATCAGGTGGCAATCCCAGGCCACCACTCTGGAGACGCTGGCAGAACTCCGTCTGGGCAAATACTCCTCCATCCGACATCCGGCCATTCTTCCCCACGTCCACATATAAAAAATCATAGTGTGCCGACACCACCGCCATTAAAACAATACTGTGGAACCCCTTATAATTAAAATAATATGACCCCGAATGGGGTGGTGGCACAATGTGGACATGTTTCCCATCTATAGCCCCTCCACAATTGGGAAAGTCCCAACGGCTGGCAAAATGGGATGCCACAGTCTGCCATTCCTGTGGCGTTGAAGGAAACTGGGAAATCAAACAAGAAAACCAAAATCAATTAATTTGGAAGCTAACATTGCAAGAAAATTAGACAATTAAAAACATTATTCCCCAGCATCAGTATAACATTCAATAATTTAATTGTTCTGGAATAACTAATATGGAAAGGCACACTTATCAGATTGCTCACCCCCTCTGATGGAACATTGATTACATTTTAGGGGGTTGTGAAATCCCTAAAAAAAATTACTTTTAGGACACGCAGGAATTTAGGGACTAAAAAGGCTACAAGACTGCAGTTGTCGCACTCTGCAGGTGCAGTTGCTAACCAGCTTACAGTAAATGAGGTAATGTAAAAAGGCATTCATGTTGCAAGGAGTACACAATCACATGCAAGGGCAATTAATGAAAACACTTTGAGGCTTGCATATGATTTGATGATGGAAATCAGCAGAGCTTCTGCTCATTTACTAAAGCACTGGAACAAATGCACTTGTAGAGTGCACATGCATTTTGCAAAGTGCAACATATATTTGCTTTAGACAAATCAACACCACAGAACATTCCAGCAAATTTTAACGAGGGTGGGGGTGGGGGGGTTGTGAAATCTAGATAATTGCTCATTAGCAGCAAACTATTTGGAGTGAGTTTAGGTGGGGGGGGGGGTGGGTTTGTGAAATCTAGATAATTGCTCATTAGCAGCACACTATTTGGAGTGAGTTTAGGTGGGGGGGGGGGGGTTTGTGAAATCTAGATAATTGCTCATTAGCAGCACACTAAATACACTCAAACAAAATACATTCCAAATGAGTAGACTAGGTGGATATGTTCCCATCACTTCATGCTGGGAAGGTTATTGAAGGAAAATATACATGCATGACAAAAAATAACAGGAAAAAAATCCAGCATGTGTGAGGATAAAAAGGGGACATTCACACTATATTGCAATGATGGTAAGTAGTGTTTGAAGCAAGAAATACATTATATTATCAAAGATTACATAAAAGAACACGTGATGCTAATAAAAGAAAAATATCTTACCTTAATATAGTCCTTCTGCAGGACCTGTATGATGGCAGAACAGGTCTCTGGGATAATGATCCCCAGAGCCTGGGGGGAGATGCCTGTCGAGAACTTAAGGTCCTGCAGGCTTCTCCCTGTGGCCAAATACCGCAAGGTAGCGACCAGCCTCTGCTCCGGAGTGATGGCTTGCCTCATGCAGGTATCCTGCCTGCTGATATAGGGGGTCAGCAAAGCCAACAAACGGTCAAAAACGGGGTCCGTCATCCGGAGAAAGTTCCTGAAATCCTCAGGATTATTCTCACGGATCTCACGGAGCAAAGGCATGTGACAGAACTGGTCACGCTGAAGCAACCAATTCTTGGTCCATGAACTCCTCCTCGCCCTGTTCATGGACTGGTCTTGGGCTGAAGAATAAACTACAGCACCAAGCACATACAATGCACGAGCTCGACGACGAGTACGTACAGGTAACATGGCTTCAAAACGGTCGGCTGGTCAGAACGCACTAAACAGAACGCACTGAAGAACAGCAAGGCCTGTGAAGAACGACCTGAAAATCAGGAACGAGCGGCCAATAAAACAAAGATTTCTCAATGCCAACTGACCAAACGCACTGAAAAGCAGATACAAACCTCACAAGCACAGACTGAACAACAGTTAAAACGAACTGAAAAATACGAGTCTCACAAGCGCGAATCGTCTCTCACCAAACTTCTACTAACACGAGATAAACACGAGATTAGCAGAAGGAGCCCAAAGGGTGTCGTACGGGCTATTGAACTTCCGTTTTATAGTCTCGTCGGACTTGGTGTACGTCACCGCGTACTAGGCTGTCGTACTTTTGTGTGGTTGTGTGTGTGTAAGTCCGTTCGTAAGAAAGTCTGCCGCAAGTCCGCCGAAGGTACGTCGGAAGTCTGTCGGACAGGCTGTCGGACTTTTGTAGACGAAAAGTCCGACCGTGTGTACGCGGCATAATACTCTTGAAAAGTCCTAGCAATCTCTGCTGTTTTATGTACCGGTTCCCCTGTGCTTAATTTTCTATGTAATTAGCAGCTTTTTTGTCCCCTAACAACCTTGCCAGATGTTTCCAATGCTTATTCCCATATTGGTACCTTTCTCTCTTAACTAGGTTGTAAGCCGTTCGTGTTTCCTGTTCTATTAAATCTCTCATAGCCTCTCTTTTGCTGCTGAGTTTCAGTAAGAGGTCTGTATCTCTCATGGTTTTATGCGACTGTTCTAAATTGTGGATTTCTTCCCTTAAGGCTGATTTATTCTCCTTAATTTTCTTCTTTCTCTCTGAGCCAGCCATAATCAAGATACCCCTGATATAGGCCTTATGGACCTCCCACACTAGAGCCTCTGAGATACCCTCCATGTTATTAGTCCTAAAAAAAATGAACTAGTTCTTCTTTAATTCGCTCTTCTATTACTTTATCTTGTAATAGGTCTTCATTTAACCTCCCTGTGTTACTCCTTACTTGGGCTACTCCTGACTTTAACTGTAATGTCCCAGGCGCGTGGTCCGAGAAGGTCATTATTCTGATGTTGGTGTTGACCACAGCCTCCAGCAACCTATGCTCTATCAAGAAAAAATCCAATCTGGAATAAGTCCCATGTACGGGGGGGTGGAATGAGTAGTCTCTTTCTTTAGTATCCTGCGACCTCCATACGTCAACCATTTGGTATTGATGTAGTTTCTTTTTTAGTTTATTCCTTAATCGCATTCCAGTCTCCCGTACATGCGATGTACTATTCTTCCTTGGCTCCAACCAGAAGTTAAAATCTCCTGCCAAAATGGCCCCCCCTTTCTTAAATTCCATAAACTCCGCTAAACCCCCATTAAATATCCAATGGGGTTTTTATTAGGGCCATAGATGTACGCCAGGAAATACTCGGCCCCATTGAATTTTCCTCTCAGGAACAAATAACGCCCTTCCGGGTCTGTCTTTCTCTCTCTCCAGCTCAAACCTCACACCCCTGGCAAATCCTATGGCCACTCCCTTGGCCTGACTAATAGGAGAGTCCCCAAAATACCACAACGGATAATCTCTTGAGAATATCCTAGTACTCCAGCCCTGGAAGAAATGGGTCTCCTGGGGTCTCCTGTAACAGAACCATGTCTGCTTTAAGATGTTTTAATCCACTAATTATATTCGCCCTTTTATAGGAGCATTCAAACCTCGTACATTATAGGAAATTATATTTAAGCTAGACACCATTGCCCATTTTATTTATGAGAATTCTTGTGTCACACATCGGGCAAACAAGGGAGTGTAAGTTTACCCACCCTACCACCAGTGGAGAAAGGAGTCCGTGCCTTTTATCATACAAAACCCGGTAGATACCCCCTATTACCTGAGTAACACCCACCCCCCTTTTCCCTACCTCACCCTCCCCCCCTGCCCTACCCACAATGGGGGAACTGGCCATCTCGTGACCCCTATGACCGTGTCCATCCAATCTCCACCCGGCCCTACGGTCCGCCCCCTAGAGGTTGAGCTCAAGATATGATCGTCAGGCAGGGCCTGTACTCCCCCCAGATTGTTTTGGGGGTGCTCTCACCTACGCTACGGTGACAAAGCTGCTCCTGCTCAAAACTCCAAACTCTGCGGATCCTGGGGAATACGCTTGGTGCAGCACAAGTTCTCTCAGTTTCCCGGCGTGCTGTAGCGGCTCCACTCCGACCTCCCACTGCCGGCTTCACTGCACCTCTGCGGGATCCGTGCTCCGGGAATCAGGGAAACAGCTTTCCTCCCCCCTCAGGCTCCCCAGGCTCTCCAGACTTTCACCAAACTCTGGTCTTGATGGGCGGCAAAGCCAAGGGATCTAAAGGTGGATCCAGGGATCAAAGGACGGGGGATCATACTAGGGTGGGGAGGGGGCTAGGCGGCCTCAGCCTTGGCCTGCATAGTACCAGAGGAGCTTCTCCGGGAGAACGGGCCCAGCCTCAGCTCTAACCCAATGCCCACATCCAGCCCCCCCCCCTCTCTGCATTTTTTTAACCTGGGGATTTCCCTTTCAGTTCATTAGTCTCTATACGTGACAGATTGGTGCAGTCCAAAATTGTACATAGGGCATATTTCACTCCACACAGACTCCATATGATGAACCCTGAGTATTCCTCGGAGTGCTGGAGATGTGGCGTCTCGCTGGGAGATGTCTCCCACATTTTCTGGCACTGCCCTAAAGTCCAGCAATATTGGAGGGAGGTGCTCAATTTGATAAAGAGGGTCGCATCGGCCACAGTGCCACAAGTAATGGAGGTCTGTCTCCTGGGATTAATAGAAACCCTTGTACCAACTATAGCAAAACGCACAACGATTGGGTTGTTACTCTTTTATGCCCGGAAAAAATATAGCAATACAGTGGAAAAAACCCACTCCCCCTTCCTTGGTGCAATGGAAACATTTGGTCTATAACAGCCTTCCTTTGTATAAAGATACATACAGTCAGGTCCATAAATATTGGGACATCGACACAATTCTAATCTTTTTAGCTCTATACACCACCACAATGGATTTGAAATGTAATGAACAAGATGTGCTTTAACTGCAGACTTTCAGCTTTAATTTGAGGGTATTAACATCCAAATCAGGTGAACGGTGTAGGAATTACAACAGTTTGTATATGTGCCTCCCACTTTTTAAGGGACCAAAAGTAATGGGACAATTGGCTGCTCAGCTGTTCCATGGCCAGGTGTGTGTTATTCCCTCATTATCCCATTTACAAGGAGCAGATAAAAGGTCCAGAGTTAATTTCAAGTGTGCTATTTGCATTTGGAATCTATTGCTGTCAACTCTTAATATGAGATCCAAAGAGCTGTCACTATTAATGAAGCAAGCCATCATTAGGCTGAAAAAACAAAACAAACCCATCAGAGAGATAGCAAAAACATTAGGTGTGGCCAAATCAACTGTTTGGAACAGCCTTAAAAAGAAAGAATGCACCGCTGAGCTCAGCAGCACCAAAAAACCAGGAAGACCACGGAAAACAACTGTGGTGGATGACCGAAGAATTCTTTCCCTGGTGAAGAAAACACCCTTCAAAACAGTTGGCCAGATCAAGAACACTCTCCAGGAGGTAGGTGTATGTGTGTCAAAGTCAACAATCAAGAGAAGACCTCACCAGAGTGAATACAGAGGGTTCACCACAAGATGTAAACCATTGGTGAGCCTCAAAAACAGGAAGGCCAGACTAGAGATGGCCAAACAACATCTAAAAAAGCCTTCACAGTTCTGGAACATCATATGGACAGATGAGACCAAGATCAACTTGTACCAGAGTGATGGGAAGAGAAGAGTATGGAGAAGGAAAGGAACTGCTCATGATCCAAAGCATACCACCTCATCAGTGAAGCATGGTGGTGGTACTGCAATGGCGTGGGCATGTATGGCTGCCAATAGAACTGGTTCTCTTGTATTTATTGATGATGTGACTGCTGACAAAAGCAGCAGGATGAATTCTGAAGTGTTTTGGGCAATATTATCTGCTCATATTCAGCAAAATGCTTCAGAACTCATTGGACGGCGCTTCACAGTGCAGATGGACAATGACCTGAATCATACTGCGAAAGCAACCAAAGAGTTTTTTAAGGGAAAGAAGTGGAATATTATGCAATGGCCAAGTCAATCACCTGACCTGAATCCGATTGAGCATGCATTTCACTTGCTGAAGACAAAACTGAAGGGAAAATGCCCCAAGAAAAAGCAGGAACTGAAGACAGTTGCAGTAGAGGCCTGGCAGAGCATCACCAGGGATGAAACCCAGCGTCTGGTGATGTCTATGTGTTCCAGACTTCAGGCTGTAATTGACTGCAAAGGATTTGCATCCAAGTATTAAAAAGTGAAAGTTTGATGGATGATTGTTAATCTGTCCCAATACTTTTGGTCCCTTAAAAAGTGGGAGGCACATATACAAACTGTTGTAATTCCTACACCGTTCACCTGATTTGGATGTAAATACCCTCAAATTAAAGCTGAAAGTCTGCAGTTAAAGCACATCTTGTTCGTTTCATTTCAAATCCATTGTGGTGGTGTATAGAGCCAAAAAGATTAGAATTGTGTCGATGTCCCAATATTTATGGACCTGACTGTACATAAATAGAGGTTGCCCGATGAAATATGATAAAGTTTGGCGTACATGGTTGGCTGAGCCTGACACGGCCTAATGGATATGGGGCTGTACGCAGATAACATGCTGAGATATCCGTAATTACCCCGGGTTAGCTTGAAGTGTTGAGCTTTGATATCCTTAGATACATCTGGTAGAAGATGTCTGGCATTTCTTCAAGGCCATGTCTTGGGCAGGGAGAAGCGTACCCCATAATTGTTTTGTTTTTAAGTTTTGCAACCCACACCTGCAGAAATGTAATATACCACCTAAATTGTCATACGTATGTAAGCACTTAAGTTGTATGTGTATTTGTTTGTATCAAAAACTTGCAATAAAAATAATTTTCAAAAAAAAAAAAGTCAGAAAGATTTTCTTTGGTGCACTGAATTGTTTTATTTGAAACTGAAAACAATGTTTGTTAAAGGAATAAAATACAGTATATGCTGACTTACAGTTAACGTTCCCTATGAGATTCTATTGTACAACCTGTTCTGTTTGATGAACTATACATTAATATTACTTGTTTAACCACTTCCATACAGGGCATTTTCACCCTCTTCCTGCCCAAGCCAATTTTCAGTTTTCAGCGCTGTCACATTTTGAATAACAATTGCGCGGTCATACAACACTGTACCCAAATGAAATTTTTATCATTTTTCCCCACTAATAGAGCTTTCTTTTGGTGGTATTTGATCACCTCTGCGGTTTTTATTTCTTGTGCTATAAACAAAACAAGAGTGACAAGTTTGAAAAAAACACAATATTTTTTACTTTTTACTATAATAAATATCCAAATTTTTTCCTCAGTTTAGGCCGATACGTATTCTTCTACATATTTTTGGTAAAAAATATCGCAATAAGCATATATTTATTGGTTTGCGCAAAAGTTATAGCGTCTACAAAATAAGGGGATAGATTTATAGCATTTTTATTATTATTTTTTTTTTACTAGTAATGGCGGCGATCTGCGATTTTTATTGTGACTGTGATATTGTGGCGGACACATCGGACACTTTTGACACATTTTTGGGACCATTCACATTTATACAGCGATCCGTGCTATAAAAAATGCATTGATTACTGTATAAATGTGACTGGCAATGAAGGGGTTAACCAGGAGGGGGCGCTATAGGGTTAATCGTGTTGCTAGGGAGTGATTCTAACTGTGGGGGGAGGGGACTCACAAGGGGAGGAGAGCGATCGGTTTTCCTCTGTATAAGGAACACACCATTGGTCTCCCATCTGACAGGACGTGGATCTGTGTGTTTACACACACAGATCCACGGTCCTGCTCGGTTACCGGGCAATCGCGGGTGCCCGGCGAACATCGCGGCCACCGGGCACGTGCACCGGGACCGGAGAGATGCAGCGGGTGCGCGCCCCCTGGGCTGCCTGGAAGGCTGTGCCGTCATATGACGGCGGCCCAGAACAACAGCTGCACTGTCCCGCCGTCATATGACGTCGGGCGGGCAGCAAGTGGTTAAACACCATATCTGATTCATATTTTATTTATATTTTAGGGTTGGTCTTTGCTCTCTGAAAAATGCAATGACTAAAATGTAGTTTGCATTCTCCTAATAATAATTTTCCATTGGTATGTCTATTCAGATCTGCTATGACGCATTGCAACAACATCAAATCACAATGGTGCAAGCCCTTACCAGGGGCAACAGCAGACAAACAGCATACATTTCGAGTAAACGTGTGGAATTACACCTAATGGTAACAAAGGTGGTGCGGCGCACATGCACATGGGAATGTCGTAAATCAAGTACATTTTTATTTTTAATCAGAAAATAGTTTATTGCTAAAACTGGTGAGAAGAACAAAGATGAAAAAATACAGACAGTGTCCACAGCATAATACACCGAAAGTAGACATTCGGTGCAATATCCACAAATCAAAATGTTTTTAGGCATCCAAACACAGTGTACCAATGGACATGAAACTTACAAAAAATAATCACATGACACCATGGAGCAAATACTGCAGATAAATTGGATAGAAATTAATATAGAAAGTCCTGCATTCAATGTCAAAGAAGGAGCCTGTCTACCACTAGATCGAGTGTGCTCAGTCCTGGTGTATCTAGCAATGGAGACCATACCTTTTTGAATTTGCCTGCACACCCTCTGTGTTGGTATATATACCGTTCCAGCCTAAGCGCCTCTCCCATTGGTTTTATCGAGTCTGCATGGGTTCTGCAGACATCTGGGGCAAAATAATCAATCTGAGGGCCTGAAACAGCACTAGCTATGGCTTCCCTACATGGATCTTGGACTGTGAGATCACTAAGAGCACCTAGTAAGCATTGTTTGGGTTCTTCCCTAACAATGGTTTGAAATACATTATTTATAGTGGTAATAACCCCCATCCAATAATTGTGCATCGTCAGGGCTGTCTTTAATATTGATTGGACCCTGGGCAAACATTTTCTTTGGGCCCCCCCCAATACAATTTTGCTCTCCACCTGCTTTGAAACACAGTAAATAGCAGCTAAACTCCAAATCAGTTTAGTGCAGCAGATCAGGCAGCAATTGTGATTGGTTGCCAGAGGTTAAAGCATAACATTACTGCTCACTGATTAGTTGCTAGAGGTTATAGCACATAATTTCTGCTTGTTGAGTTCCTAGAGGTTACAGAGGTAGAGGTAGCACTAGCAGTCCCTGGCTGCATGCACCGCTCCTTGGGGGGGGGGGGGGGATCCGCCTGTCCTCCGAGCCGCTGTTGGAGTTTAGAGAGGAGGGGACAGTAGGGTAGCAGTCCCTGGCTGCATGCACCCCCCGCTGATCCTCGGGGGGGAGCAATCCGCCTGTTCTCCGGGCCGCTGTCGGAGCTTGGAGAGGAGGGGAGAGCAGGGTGGCAGTCCATGGTTGTATGCACCTCCTGCTGGTCCTCGGGAGGGGGGGTGACGGGCCTGTCCTCCGGGCCGCTGTCAGAGCTTGGAAAGCAGGGTAGCAGTCCTTGTCTGCATGCCCCAGCCCGATCCGCATGTCCTCTGGGCCGCTGTCAGAGCTTGGAGAGGAGGTGGAGGAATCCAGCCTCTGGGTGGCGCGACCACATCGGGGTTGCGCCTGCTGCTCCTCACCTTCTGGTGGTCAGAGAGCGTTTTTCCCTCCCGGGCTCTCGTTTCTCCTTGCTCCCGGTCCAGGACCACCCATGCCAAGGGGCTTAAGGGACAGCTGCTTTGGGCCCGTCAACGACAGGGCCCTGGGCAGCTGTCCCTTTTGCCCCGCGTTAAAGACGTCCCTGTGCATCGTACATTTTATTTTGCCTTTGTAATTTCCTTGATCTCCAGGAGCAGGTGGAGTATGCCCAGAGGCAGGGAGGGCTGACATTTTATCTCATTTTATCTCTGTAGAACTTAAGCAATAGTGGAAAATGTGAACAGATGGACCCAAGTCACTTTAAGTCGCAAACAAAAAGCAGTTTATTGAAATCACACACAAATCTTGTGAGAGAGAAGGGTAGGGAATTGAAAACACCATTACTGACCTGCAGACTCACACTAATAGACTCTAGTACAGAAAATAGGGCCTTCAAGCTGAATCCAGAAACCTGTACTTTATTTGGAAGTAGCAGCAGTTTCCATTAGCAACCATATTTTCTTTAGCAGCAGCAGTAGCCTTAGTGATCCTCCCAATGCTTTCCCACCCTCCTCGGGGGTTTCTCCTCCATAGGATCTCCATAGGATGTGGTACTCCATTCCAAGGTATCACTTATCCTTCCCAGTCCTCTGTGCAGCTCCTCTGAGCCCAGGGCCTCAAGCAGCCAGGACATTCTGGACAGGCAGGCTCCTTCTGCTCCAAGCATATGCATAGGCCACTATCACAATGCTGATATATATGCTGTGACCAAAGATTTCCTTTAATATTGTATCTCAGATGTATATCCATTCTTATTGCCCTGCCAACACTTTTTTTGTAATCTCTTTTTTATTGAAAAGTTTTTCTGGTATAAAAGAAAAACCGTACAAAAAAAAGACATAGGAAATGTGTCCATCATTCCAATCATTGTTCCTCTGTACAACAGCAATATATAATGTGTATGTAAAAACAAAAGAAAAAGGGAAGCACAACCTCCATAGTGTAGTAAACAAGATGGACAAAATGTATTAATGACTAAAAACGCACTCACAAAAGAGGAGTGGAAAAAGTCAAAGCTGCTGCCTCTGCAGCTTGGAGCCGCTGTGGAATTCCTCTGCTTTGGCCGTGAGCAGGGGAAGAAGAGCACAGGCAGGAGAGAGCCACTGCTGCAGGGAGACAACCCGACCAGGGATGAAAGCCCAGCCCAGACGGAGAGGATGCCTGACACCGCTGGGTGATAGGAATGTGTTTCAACATCGCATTTTGCGAGCGTGTTTTTAATCATTAATAAATATTCATAGTGTAATTGCAAAACAATTGTAAAAATATACCAGTACCTACATCCTAAAGTTCATGAAGAAACAGAATTGGGACAGTGGAGCAACAGGATTTTCTCAGTACCATCGTGAGACATCACACAGTTGAGGCCAATATATTACTGGCCAAAACGTTATATATGAGGTACAAAATACATAGCAATGTGGCACTGCTTTGAAGCAAAAGAACATTTTCAAAGTTGATATTTTAGGCAGTGGGATGGCTGGAGCTTAGCTGGACACCAAGGTAAATAAGCTGAAGATATTCCTAAACCAGATAAAGAGCATAGCAAAATGGTTCCAAAGATTAGGAGAGCTGGGTATTACATTGTATCTGGAATTACAAAAATATAAAAAAGGGTATTGATTTTTTTTTTTTTTTTTATATAATCTTTATTTTAAGGATATTTCAGTGAAAAACATACAGAGAGACATAGTATAACAGTTAACACATATGAAGTATGTACGATTTACATAGGAGGCTAGTTTGAGTCGAATAAATGTATATGATACTCAGAGTCTTACACACATCAGGGGCAATATTATAGGGGGATATTTATTGTCATCTAATCAACACTTATAAATTCACACATCCATGAATCTCCCCTATTGCACCCAGATGGTGGATCCCTGAAAAAGACTATAACCTTCAATCAAATGTATGGAACCCATAGTACTTAGGACCAGGCCGAACGCCAAGTCATACATCTTGATGTAAACCATAACAAACTGTAATTATTCTTTTAATAAAAATAAGAATAAAAAGAAAAAGGAAAAAAAGAAAAAGAAAAGAAAAGGAAATGTTACACCTCATAACATATTTAACCATATTAGGTCGCTTTGGGCCTGCTAAAGCTCATCTGTGCTTCTGCTACTTGCTGATAATTATTTCAATATCTGTCAAAGTCGACCCCACAATACAAGGGTCAAGGGAGGTTCTGTACCTGAGAAGATCCCGTGGCGGGCATTCTCCCTTGCACGGTGTAGTGCATCCATGTGGCCCATATTGAGTAAAATTTTTCATATTTGTCTTTACACTTCGCCATCCATTCCTCCGCAGCCATAATACTATCAACCAACCCTATCCATTCGGTACGTGTGGGTATTTGAGGCTTTTTCCAGTGTATAGGAATCAGCCTTCGGGCTGCATTAAGTAAATGTGGCAAGATTGACTTACGATACTGGCCGAGAGGAATGGTAGGGAAGTGCAATAAGGACTCCAGTGGTGAGTCTGGAAGCTCCACATCTAAAATGAGTTTAATTTGAGCATGTATGTCTAACCAGTATGGTCGTAACTTGGGACATTCCCACCAAATGTGGAGGAATGAACCCCGAAGCCCGCATTCCCTCCAGCATGCGGCTGAATAGGGACGGATAGATCTTAATGAGCTTAGAGGGAACCCTGTACCACCTGGTCAAGACCTTATAGCTGTTTTCTTGCATTTTGGTATCAACTGTGCTCGAGTGGGTAAGGCGGAAAAGATGATCTAGCTGGGGTTCTGTAAAGTTGTGGTTGAGGTCTTTCTCCCACTGCTTAATAAATTCCAATTTTTCCTCTACCTGTGTAGATTGCAGGAGTTCATATAACACTGAGATTGCATGGGGGGTGGTAGAGGATGACATACATAGACATTCAAAGGGCGATGCCACCATGGGGGAACGAACTCCCTGTGGTAATCTGTCAATAAAGTGTTTAAGCTGTCTATATCGCCATTCGTCCATCGGGAATGGGCCGAATAGTTCCCTTAATTTGGCCAGTGGTAGCAGACCTTGGTCTTGAACGAATCTGCCGCATCTGGTTTCTCCATCGGCTGTCCACGTCCGGAAAAAAGATGGGTGTTCCCCTGGAGCGAACCAGGGGAAGCCACCTAGGGGTGCCAGGGGGGAAGTCGGCAAAGCGAGCTTCCCCTTCCTATTCAATGCATCCCACACATTTAAGGCATGTGAGGCCATAGGAGAAACCAGCGTTGAGAGGCCCCTGTTCTCCCTGGGAACCCATGGTGCGTGTGACAGGTTTCGGCCAGCTAAGAACTTATCAAGAGGGACCCATAGTTTGAGAGACACATTGTGGTACCAGTCTAGAATACGCTGTAAAGCTATAGCCTCATAGTACCTGCGTACTATTGGAACCCCCATTCCCCCTCTTGCTTTGGGGCGTTGTATCGTGCGAAGGGCTAATCTGGGGCACTTCCCACTCCATATATATTATATGAACAGGCTGTTGAGGGTTGAGAAGAAAGTCCTGGGCAGAGCAATGGGCACCATCTGCAGGAGAAATAAGATACGGGGTAGCACATTCATCTTCAGAATACTGACTCGGCCCATCCATGAAAATGCAGATTTGTTCCAAGATTTTAAGTCCGTTCTGATAGTAGTGAGCAGTGGTGAATAATTATATGTAAAGAGTTGGGAACACCGTGTGGGCAGATATATTCCCAAGTACTTCAGGGAGGTCTGACACCATGTAAATGAGAAAGCAGTCTGCAGCTGTGTACGTAAGGCCATGGGGATGTTTAAGGACAGAATCTCGGATTTGTTGTAATTGATCTTAAAGTTGGATAATAAGTGAAATTCCTTTAGCTCTGCCATGATGTTGGGCAGTGATATGAGGGGTTCCGAGACGTAGAATAAGACGTCATCTGCATAAGCAGATAGCTTATGTTCAGTTGGTCCTACGGTAAACCCCCTGATATCCCTGTTAAGGCGGATTTTGTTTAGCAGGGGTTCCAACGTCAAAGCGAAAATTAACCACTTGCCGACCGCCTCACGCATATATACGTGAACAGAGCGGCACGGGCAGGCAAAATCACGTACCTGGTACGTGATTGCCTTCCCGCGGGCGGGGGGTCCGACCGGACCCCCCCCGGTGCCAGCGGCGGTCGGCATTTGTCTAGGAGCGATCAGAGATGAGGGGGAGGCCATCCGATCGTGGCCCCCCCCTCGCGATCGCTCCCAGCCAATGAGAAACATCCCCTGCCTGTGTATAGTACACACAGGCAGAGGATGTGATGTCATCTCTCCTCGGCTTGGCAGTTTCCGTTCCGACGCCGAGGAGAGAAGACATCCAAATAAGTGTAAAACACAAACACACACAGTAGAACATGCCAGGCACACTAAACACCCCCGATCCCCCCGATCGCCCCCCGATCCCCCCCCAATCACCCCCCCCCCCCTGTCACAAACTGACACCAAGCTGTTTTTTTTTTTTTTTTCCTGATTACTAATTGGTGTCAGTTTGTGACAGTTAGAAGTGGTAGGGCAGTGAGTATTAGCCCCCTGTAGGTCTAGGGTACCCCCCTAACCCCCCCTAATAAAGTTTTAACCCCTTGATCACCCCCCGTCACCAGTGTCGCTAAGCGATCATTTTTCTGATCGCTGTATTAGTGTCGCTGGTGACGCTAGTTAGTGAGGTAAATATTGAGGTTCGCTGTCAGCGTTTTATAGCGACAGGGACCCCCATATACTACCTAATAAATGTTTTAACCCCTTGATTGCCCCCTAGTTAACCCTTTCACCACTGATCACTGTATAACCGTTACGGGTGACGCTGGTTAGTTTGTTTATTTTTTATAGTGTCAGGGCACCCGCCGTTTATTACCGAATAAAGGTTTAGCCCCCCGATCGCCCGGCGGTGATATGCGTCGCCCCAGGTAGCGTCTGATTAGCGCCAGTACCGCTAACACCCACGCACGCAGCATACACCTCCCTTAGTGGTATAGTATCTGAACGGATCAATATCTGATCCGATCAGATCTATACTAGCGTCCCCAGCAGTTTAGGGTTCCCAAAAACGCAGTGTTAGCGGGATCAGCCCAGATACCTGCTAGCACCTGCATTTTGCCCCTCCGCCCAGCTCGGCCCAGCCCACCCAAGTGCAGTATCGATCGATCACTGTCACTTACAAAACACTAAACGCATAACTGCAGCGTTCGCAGAGTCAGGCCTGATCCCTGCGATCGCTAACAGTTTTTTTGGTAGCGTTTTGGTGAAATGGCAAGCACCAGCCCCAGGCAGCATCAGGTTAGTGCCAGTAGCGCTAACACCCACGCACCGTACACCTCCCTTAGTGGTATAGTATCTGAACGCATCAATATCTGATCCGATCAGATCTATACTAGCGTCCCCAGCAGTTTAGGATTCCCAAAAACGCAGTGTTAGCGGGATCAGCCCAGATACCTGCTAGCACCTGCGTTTTGCCCCTCCGCCCGGCCCAGCCCACCCAAGTGCAGTATCGATCGATCACTGTCACTTACAAAACACTAAACGCATAACTGCAGCGTTCGCAGAGTCAGGCCTGATCCCTGCGATCGCTAAGTTTTTTTTTGTAGCGTTTTGGTGAACTGGCAAGCGCCAGCGGCCTAGTACACCCCGGTCGTAGTCAAACCAGCACTGCAGTAACACTTGGTGACGTGGCGAGTCCCATAAATGCAGTTCAAGGTGGTGAGGTGGCAAGCACAAGTAGTGTCCCGCTGCCACCAAGAAGACAAACGGCCCGTCGTGCCCATAGTGCCCTTCCTGCTGCATTCGCCAATCCTAATTGGGAACCCACCGCTTCTGCAGCGCCCGTACTTCCCCCATTCACATCCCCAACCAAATGCAGTCGGCTGCATGAGAGGCATTTTCTTTATGTCCTCCCGAGTACCCCTATCCAACGAACCCCCCCAAAAAAGATGTCGTGTCTACAGCAAGCGCGGATATAGGCGTGACACCCGCTATTATTGTCCCTCCTTTCCTGACAATCCTGGTCTTTGCATTGGTGAATGTTTTGAACGCTACCATTCACTAGTTGAGTATTAGCGTAGGGTACAGCATTGCACAGACTAGGCGCACTTTCACAGGGTCTCCCAAGATGCCATCGCATTTTGAGAGACCCGAACCTGGAACCGGTTACAGTTATAAAAGTTACAGTTACAAAAAAAAAAGTGTAAAAAAAAAAAAAAAAAAAAAAAAACACAAAAATAAAAAAAAATAAATAGTTGTCGTTTTATTGTTCTCTCTCTCTATTCTCTCTCTCTATTGTTCTGCTCTTTTTTACTGTATTCTATTCTGCAATGTTTTATTGTTATTATGTTTTATCATGTTTGCTTTTCAGGTATGCCATTTTTTATACTTTACTGTTCACTGTGCTTTATTGTTAACCATTTTTTTGTCTTCAGGTACGCCATTCACGACTTTGAGTGGTTATACCAGAATGATGCCTGCAGGTTTAGGTATCATCTTGGTATCATTCTTTTCAGCCAGCGGTCGGCTTTCATGTAAAAGCAATCCTAGCGGCTAATTAGCCTCTAGACTGCTTTTACAAGCAGTGGGAGGGAATGCCCCCCCCCCCCCCGTCTTCCGTGTTTTTCTCTGGCTCTCCTGTCTCAACAGGGAACCTGAGAATGCAGCCGGTGATTCAGCCAGCTGACCATAGAGCTGATCAGAGACCAGAGTGGCTCCAAACATCTCTATGGCCTAAGAAACCGGAAGCTACGAGCATTTTATGACTTAGATTTCGCCGGATGTAAACAGCGCCATTGGGAAATCGGGGAAGCATTTTTTCACACCGATCTTGGTGTGGTCAGATGCTTTGAGGGCAGAGGAGAGATCTAGGGTCTAATAGACCCCAATTTTTTCAAAAAAGAGTACCTGTCACTACCTATTGCTATCATAGGGGATATTTACATTCCCTGAGATAACAATAAAAATGATTAAAAAAAAAAATGAAAGGAACAGTTTAAAAATAAGATAAAAAAGCAAAAAAATAATAAAGAAAAAAAAAAAAAAAAAAAAAAAAAAGCACCCCTGTCCCCCCTGCTCTTGCGCTAAGGCGAACGCAAGCGTCGGTCTGGCGTCAAATGTAAACAGCAATTGCACCATGCATGTGAGGTGTCACCGCGAACGTCAGATCGAGGGCAGTAATTTTAGCAGTAGACCTCCTCTGTAAATCTAAAGTGGTAACCTGTAAAGGCTTTTAAAGGCTTTTAAAAATGTATTAATTTTGTTGCCACTGCACGTTTGTGCGCAATTTTAAAGCATGTCATGTTTCGTATCCATGTACTCGGCCTAAGATCATCTTTTTTATTTCATCAAACATTTGGGCAATATAGTGTGTTTTAGTGCATTAAAATTTAAAAAAGTGTGTTTTTTCCACAAAAAATGCGTTTGAAAAATCGCTGCGCAAATACTGTGTGAAAAAAAAAATGAAACACCCACCATTTTAATCTGTAGGGCATTTGCTTTAAAAAAATATATAATGTTTGGGGGTTCAAAGTAATTTTCTTGCAAAAAAAATAATTTTTTCATGTAATCAAAAAGTGTCAGAAAGGGCTTTGTCTTCAAGTGGTTAGAAGAGTGAGTGATGTGTGACATAAGCTTCTAAATATTGTGCATAAAATGCCAAGACAGTTCAAAACCCCCCCCAAATGACCCCATTTTGGAAAGTAGACACCCCAAGCTATTTGCTGAGAGGCATGTCGAGTCCATGGAATATTTTATATTGTGACACAAGTTGCAGGAAAGAGACAAATTTTTTTTTTTTTTTTTTTTGCACAAAGTTGTCACTAAATGATATATTGCTCAAACATGCCATGGGAATATGTGAAATTACACCCCAAAATAAATTCTGTTGCTTCTCCTGAGTATGGGGATACCACATGTGTGGGACTTTTTGGGAGCCTAGCCGCGCACGGGACCCCGAAAACCAAGCACCGCCTTCAGGCTTTCTAAGGGCGTAAATTTTTGAATTCACTCTTCACTGCCTATCACAGTTTCGGAGGCCATGGAATGCCCAGGTGGCACAAAACCCCCCCAAATGACCCCATTTTGGAAAGTAGACAAGCTATTTGCTGAGAGGTATAGTGAGTATTTTGCAGACCTCACTTTTTGTCACAAAGTTTTGAAAATTGAAAAAAGAAAAAAAAAAATTTTTTTCTGGTCTTTCTTCATTTTCAAAAACAAATGAGAGCTGCAAAATACTCACCATGCCTCTTAGCAAATAGCTCGGGGTGTCTACTTTCCAAAATGGGGTCATTTGGGGGGGGGTTTGTGCCATCATGGCATTTTATGGCCTTCAAAACTGTGATAGGCAGCGAGGAGTGAAATCAAAAATTTATGCCCTTAGAAATCCTGAAGGCGGTGCTTGGTTTTTGGGGCCCCGTACGCGGCTAGGCTCCCAAAAAGTCCCACACATGTGGTATCCCCGTACTCAGGAGAAGCAGCTGAATGTATTTTGGGGTGCAATTCCACATATGCCCATGGCCTGTGTGAGCAATATATCATTTAGTGACAACGTTTTGTAAATTTTTTTTTTTTTTTTGTCATTATTCAATCACTTGGGACAAAAAAAAATAAATATTCAATGGGCTCAACATGCCTCTCAGCAATTTCCTTGGGGTGTCTACTTTCCAAAATGGGGTCATTTGGGGGGGTTTTGTACTGCCCTGCTATTTTAGCACCTCAAGAAATGACATAGGCAGTCATAAACTAAAAGCTGTGCAAATTCCAGAAAATGTACAATAGTTTGTAGACGCTATAACTTTTGCGCAAACCAATAAATATACGCTTATTGACATTTTTTTTACCAAAGACATGTGGCCGAATACATTTTGGCCTAAATGTATGACTAAAATTGAGTTTATTGGATTTTTTTTTATAACAAAAAGTAGAAAATATCATTTTTTTTCAAAATTTTCGGTCTTTTTCCGTTTATAGCGCAAAAAATAAAAACGGCAGAGGTGATCAAATACCATCAAAAGAAAGCTCTATTTGTGGGAAGAAAAGGACGCAAATTTCGTTTGGGTACAGCATTGCATGACCGCGCAATTAGCAGTTAAAGCGACGCAGTGCCGAATTGTAAAAAGTGCTCTGGTCAGGAAGGGGGTAAAACCTTCTGGGGCTGAAGTGGTTAAAAGGGGATAAAGGGTGTCACGGACCTGGCCGGAGCAGAGGCTGTTGGAGAGGACTGTATGCAAGCCTGTTGCCCACCGATTATGGGCCCTAGCATTTGAGGTGAATGAGAAATCCAGTCTGAACTGTGTTAATCGGACTCAGTCATGTATATATTGTATGGGGACTCCTTACTGTAGATTTGTGTCCCTGAAGAGGGAGGGGGGGTTCCTCCAGCAGCCCCCTGCTGATAAGACTGATTCATTCTGTTGGGACACATCCTGTGAGGAGATGCTGGTGTTATCAACATGTGTTTATGTTAATTGAGAGAGCTGATCACATTAGCCACCAGCACTGGCTAATAGACGAATGGTCTAGGCTGAGGAGGGGGGAAATTGTTGTTTGTATTGTTAATTGTATTAATGTGTGAAGCTCGGTGCCCACAAGACTGTCATCTGGTCTGGGTACATTTTGTAGTAAATTAGGTCATGTTAATTAGGTTAGCTTTGAGTCATCCCTGCTGTATAAAGGTCTGTGAGATCTCAAAATAAAAACAGTTCTGATGTACTCCAAGACTGGTGTTGTCTAGTTCTTGGGGTTCCTATAGCCAGATCCATTGGACTCGTGTTCCAGAACTTAGGAAGCGGTATATGACGGAAGCACTCAAGCGGAGTGTGGGGCGTTCCGGGACATTGGTGGCAAGCAGCGGGAAAGCTTCCTGAAGTCTGAAGTCTGGGACATCCAAACCTCCAACTGGATCCAAGATCAGCATAGCAGACTTCAGTCACCCCAGCGGAGATATGGACCTGGCATCAGAATTCCCGGGGCTGCTGCGGATCATCCTTTCAACGTACACCAGGACTGTGTCTGAGGATGAATACCTGGAGCTCAGGCAGCTGATTCGGGTGGAGCTCTGGATTGCAGCCCTCCGTCTCGCTGGTATAAAACAGGGCAAGTGCTTTCCAACCCAAGAGCAACGGGCCAGTGACTAACGGGCATTGCGGATGGCATTCCTGGGAGAGCAGCCCCAGGAGCAATGGGTGACTGAGTTGGACAGGTTGGTCCAGCAGGAGATAGAGCTGGACAATCGTTATCGGGCTCTGCAATGGCACGCAGCGGAGGGATATTTAGGGGAGACAACAGAATGCTCTCCGGAGGGATATGACTTTGGCGGCCCTGGATTTCTGTGGGAGAACCTTACAGATCTTTTTATGTTTGGCGATGAGGGGGAACCTGACCTTGAGGACATGAGGGACTATAGAGAGTCTATGCTCGGTCTTGCAGGGGTCTCAGAGCTCAAACCTGATCTGGACCATTTGCTAAGGAAGGAACAGCATCTGGAAAGGGCATACAGGAAACTGCTAGAACAAGTTCAGCAGCATGCCAGAGAATCGGCAGTGGAAAATCCGGAGATTGCCGTCCCCAAACCTGAAGTGCTGACAACAGGGCAGAGCTCTGCTAACCTCTGTCCAGAAATGATAACATCTTCTGGGTTCCATGGACAGGAGATGGTGAACCTCTATTCCCAGACATCAGTTGCAGAGACATGGGATTTGATAGACTTTTCTGCTGAGGAAGAACAACCTGATGAGCCTCCAGCAGAAGAGCTGCTATCATTGCCAAAGTTCACTGTGTTCTGCCCAGCACCAACAGTGGCTTCGGCCTTCCTGAGAGAAGAGGTAGTCGGCCTTTCTCCCACAACACTGACAGGGACATGTGATTTTCTGCCAGCAGCATCTATGGAGTTAAAACAAACTTCTCCAGCTGAAGATCTGGTAACTGAACAGAGGGTCCAAGACCTCTGTCCCACACTTTTACCAATTCCAGAGACTGGGAATTTAATAGACGTTTCTGTAGAGGAGGAACCACCTGGCAAACCCCCAGCAGAAGTGCTGGCAACCGGACAGAGGGTCCAAGACCTCTGCCCCACACCTGCAGCAATTGTGGAGGCCCAAGGTGAGGAGGTGGCAGTCTATCGCGAGCTGCAGATCAGGATCCAAGGAGAGAATGCAGTCATCACCTCACAACTGCAGCTTGATCTGGTGTTGGTTGATGGGGCTTCAGTCCCCACCTGTATACCCCAGGGATGCTGGGCAGTCGGCCCAGATCCCCAACAGCAGGATGGAGTGAGCCCAGTCCCCCTGTCTTCTCTCCAGCGGCAGAAAGGATTCCAGGGAGAAGGGCCAGTCTGGGCCTCTCCCCAGCGGCAGATATGTTCTCTGAGAGAGGCAGAGGATGGCTGGGTGAGTAATACTCTGTTTGGAATAATTTGTTTGGGGTACTGTGTGGGTACAGGCAGTAGAGGACTGGAACTATGGACTAACTTCGGAGTCAACCCGTCTGGGGTCTCCTCCTGTGTTAGTCTCCTGCCGAAAGGGGAGAAATGTTACGGACCTGGCCGGAGCAGAGGCTGTTGGAGAGGACTGTATGCAAGCCTGTTGCCCACCGATTATGGGCCCTAGCATTTGAGGTGAATGAGAAATCCAGTCTGAACTGTATTAATCGGACTCAGTCATGTATATATTGTATGGGGACTCCTTACTGTAGATTTGTGTCCCTGAAGAGGGAGGGGGGGTTCCTCCAGCAGCCCCCTGCTGATAAGACTGATTCATTCTGTTGGGACACATCCTGTGAGGAGATGCTGGTGTTATCAACATGTGTTTATGTTAATTGAGAGAGCTGATCACATTAGCCACCAGCACTGGCTAATAGACGAATGGTCTAGGCTGAGGAGGGGGGAGATTGTTGTTTGTATTGTTAATTGTATTAATGTGTGAAGCTCGGTGCCCACAAGACTGTCATCTGGTCTGGGTACATTTTGTAGTAAATTAGGTCATGTTAATTAGGTTAGCTTTGAGTCATCCCTGCTGTATAAAGGTCTGTGAGATCTCAAAATAAAAACAGTTCTGATGTACTCCAAGACTGGTGTTGTCTAGTTCTTGGGGTTCCTATAGCCAGATCCATTGGACTCGTGTTCCAGAACTTAGGAAGCGGTATATGACGGAAGCACTCAAGCGGAGTGTGGGGCGTTCCGGGACAAAGGGCACCCCTGGCGTGTACCATTATGTATTGGAAAGGCATCCGACAGTAGACCATTTACCTTTACCCTAGCTGTTGGGGAACTGTATAGGGAGGATATCCATTAGAGCATGCTGGGACCTAGGCCAAGCCTGGTCAACACCACTCTCATGTAGGTCCAGTCGACCCTATCGAATGCCTTCTCGGCATTGGTGGAAAGTAAGAGATAGGGATGTGATGTGGTCCAAGATTCTGCCCAGTGGATCAGTTGGAGTGCTCTGTTGGAGTTGTCCCTGGCTTCCCTGCCCATTATGAATCCTGTCTGGTCAGGGCGTATAAGAGACGGAAGGATCAGTTTGAGTCTATTGGCCAGAATTTTTGCTAATATTTTGACATCGGTGTTTAAAAAGGGATATCGGCCTATAGTTCCCTAGCATGGTATGATCTTTTCCCTCTTTTGGAAGGACTGTGATATGCGCCATCAGAGCCTCTTTAGGCATCACCATACCGGAAGCAAAAGCTGTGAAATATGCACACATGGGTTCCGAGAGCACTTCAGAGTACTTCTTATAGTATGCGTTTGTATAGCCGTCAGGGCCCGGGCTTTTCCCATTGGGAAGATCCTTAATCACAGTCTTAATTTCCAAAAGGGAGACAGGTACATCCAGCTGTTTACTAATGGAGGCCGCCAGCTGCGGGCATTGGGCCTCTGTGAGGTAATGTGCGATGCGGTCAGTCCGTTGGGCATCTGATAGACCAGATACTGTGTTCGGGAGGTGATATAGCTGGGCATAGTATTCCTTAAAGGCGTGGGCTATTTTTGAGGAATGCACAACCGGTACGCCTGTTGTCGAAGTCAGTTTATGTACATGGCCTGAAACCCTTTGGGGCCTGAGAGCTCTCGCCAGTAGCCGCCCACACTTATTACCAAATTCGTAGAATTTGTGTGCTGCATATCGCATTCGTGTTCTAATCCTAGTGTCTAGTAATCTGGATAAATCTTGTCTGAGGGCCTGCAATTCTGAAGTTACCGTAGGGGTTACGTGTCGCTTGTGTATCAATTCTGCTTTTTGAATCTTCCTTAATAAGTCCTGCAACTCCCCTTCCCTAGCTTTCTTTAATCTTGATCCCTGAGATATTAGCTCTCCTCGGACAACCACTTTATGTCCCTCCCATACCGAGCCCATGCCCACCTCACCTGTTTTATTCTCAGCAAAGTATAGGGAGATGGTATCTAGCACCTGTTTGTGTGCTACTGCATCATCTAAAATGCATTAATTTAGGCGCCAGCTCCATGTCCGAGCTTCCTCGGACAAGGGCCACAGAGAGATGAAGACCGGGGCATGGTCCGACAATGTGATGGAGCCAATTGAGGCACCGGACAGGGAGTCTAGGGAGTGCTGATCCATTAGCAGTAAGTCTATACGAGTGTAGACATTGTGTGTGGCTGAGAAGTAGCTATAGTCCCTGTCTACCGGGTGTAGTAGCCTCCAGCAGTCTACCAGGTGGTGTGCTTGTAGTGATTTCCGAAAGTGTTTTAGAAAGGCAAACGAGTGGGCTGAGTGACCAGAAGAGGTGTCTATCTGTGAGTCAGGACTGACATTAAGATCCCCCCCTACTATAAGTTGGCCTTCTTTAAAGGAGGACAGGGTATCTAAGACAGAATCTATAAAAGTAAGTTGTTTGTTATTTGGGGCATACACAGCTGCAAACGTGAATCTGCGGGTATAAATAGAGCCCTTGACAAATATAAATCTGCCATGGGGGTCTGTTAGTTGTTCTGTTAGGATAAAGGGACAATTTTTATGAATCGCAATAGCAACACCCCCGGATTTGGGTCGTGGGGAGTTGCTGAGAAACCAAGACTTATACAGATGTATGGGGAGTCGGGGGACCGAGTCAGTATTGAAGTGAGTTTCCTGCAAAAAAACGACATGTGCCCCTGAACGTTTCATCTCAAGCCACAACTTACTTCTTTTGGAGGGTGATCCCAGGCCTCGCACATTGTAGGACCCGATTTTCAGATCAGCCATAGTAGAGAAGTATGGGGAAGGGCCACCATTCTGCCAGCAGGAGGGGGATTGGTCCAAAGCGTAATCTTATCATCAGGATGTAGCTCGAGGGGTACATTAAGCGTAAATATATGCCTAAGAGACAAACCATGGTTATTGCCGGTGTAAATAACAGAAAACATACGAGAAAAAACAATCATAGAAAAAAAAACATAGAAAAACCAAAAGCCCTGAAAGTAGGGCAAAGTGCAACCTTGCCACTGGTCGGGGATTCCCACCTCTCCCTCAGTAAGAAGGAGCAGTGAGGATCAGCGAGCAGCGCCAATTCCCAATAAGGGAACAAAACTCCGAGGAGTTGACCTATCGGAGGTAGGTGGTACAGCACGGGGGGTGAGACCGTGGTGAAACCTGCTCATAGTGTTGGGTACAAAAATTGCACCTGGATTCTAAGTGCAAATGATAAATCAGCAGCCGGGGAAATGTCAAAAATAGACAAAAAATGAAAAAACGTCCAGGGGGCAGTTGGGGTGCCCATTGTGTAAAGTTCTGCTTCTTAGGTTTCTGCTTGAGGAGACGGAGGGTGAGGTGCCGGAGTAGGGGGGCCTCTCCTGGATCCCCGACGGCGTCTGCGGCGATTCGCTTGCCACTGTTCAGGGCGGGTTGGGAGAGGTATCTCCAGCGAGGTCCTCCAATCCGGAATGTCCACTTGCGGCAGTCCAAGCGACTCTAAAAAATTGGGTAGATCAGCCTTGCTCCGCAGGGTAGTTTGTTTACCGTCTTTAGTTGCAGATAGGCTAAAGGGGAATCCCCACCTATAGGGCAGTTGAGCATCTTGTAAAGCCGCCAACAATGGTTTGAGAGCGCGACGCTGCATCAGCGTGCGTCTGGAGAGGTCTGGAGAAAAAGATAGTTTGGCTCCATCAAAATCCACATGTCTGATTCCGCGGACTTGAGTCATGATCTGTTCCTTAAGAGAGTATTTTTGCAGTTTACAGATGATGTCTCTGGGCTTGTCAGGATCTTCAGATGGAGGTCTCAGGGCTCTATGAGCCCGGTCTATCTCAATATGTTCTGGCGCCTGGCGGCCTAATATTTGTTTAAAGACCCCCTGCAGGGTAGGTACAATGTCTCTCTGGCCTGTGGCCTCAGGTAGGCCTCTGATGCGTATATTAACCCTTCAGCTCCTATTCTCAGCATCATCCATTTGGTCAAGCAGGGCTTCAATCCTGCGATCTTGCAATTTGCAGTGGTCTGTAAGGGCTTGTAATGTGGGAGCAGTTTCTTCCCACTGTGTCTCCAGCGTTTCCACTCTTCCCCCTAGATGTGCTGTATCAGCTTGTAAATCCTCTATGTCCTGCCTCATGGCCTTCTCCACCCTGTGCACAAACTTCTCCAGATCATCTTTAGTGGGTAAGGAGAGAATATGGGAGCGAATGTCTCTATCCCCCCAGGCATCACCTCCATCAGGGAGCCTTTCTGATCTGTCTGACCCGGAGGGAGAGGAAGGGGGAGGCAGGGAAGGTGGTGGTATGCGTGGGGAGCTGATAGGAGAGGTAGCTCTGGAAGCGTGGCCTCCGGGCGCCATCTTGGTTGTACTTGCCGTTCCTCTGCGAGTCCCAGAGAAGTAGTTTTCCAGTGATTCTGACCGACCTCGAGGGGTCCGCTGTGGCTGCGGAGAGGTCTTGCGTTTCGGGGGCATCGTCGTGGGTGTTAGAACCCCCTTTAAAGCTGCTGATCAGGCTTTGTATAGAGCGGGCCGCACGGAGCTCAAGGAGAGCACATCTTCACTCCTGCATGCCGTGGCCACGCCCCCAAGGGTATTGATTTTATATGTGTAGCGCTGCCCTCTTGAGGGTTGCAAGATAAATCAGTACCCCTCTGATTGCCCTGACCCTGAGAGCCCTCTGCCACCTCTGACACCCTGGGTTCAAACATTTTCTTCCCATTAGATAACAGCAGTAAAAAGGAAATACACCAGAATTGATTAAATCATAAATGGTTTACTCAATGAGATAATAGTTAAAGAGATCAAATAGTCAGGTTAAGTGTACACTTTAGAATGTTGTCTTCCAAACAATGTTAGAGAAACAACTATCATCTCTAAGATTCAAACATTCAACAATGAATACTATGGGGCTGATTTATGAAGCATTTGCGCCATGAGTTGCGATGCACGCCGATGCGCAAATTACATTTTCGTATTTACAAAACATATGCGCCGGTAACACAGCGCAATCCCCCATTTACTATTCTCTTCCTGGCGCACGGGAGGAGGCGATCGGTGCGCCACTATAGATATGGCGCACGGCATCTTTAACTTAAAATTTAAACAAGCTGGAAGTGCTAATATTATGGGGGTGATGTGGCGTGATGTGAGGAAGTGTAGTACTAACTGCTCAAGTCACAAATATGCTCAAAATTGAATGAGAAAGTAACTTTCTCTGAACAAACCGGCAAATACATTTAGAACTGCGGGAGGTCAATTTATGCACCACGCATGCTCAAACGGCATTTGCGCTTGTTCAAAATACGTTGGTTCAGTGCGCCGGCAAAATCTTAGTAAATGTCAAGCAACGTAAATGCATTTGCATAGGTTGAACGGGCGCACCTCTAAACTTTTATTTTTATTTTTTTAACGCTGGTTTACTTCGCGGCTATAATGAAATGTCGGTCCGGAAATACACATAAAAGTTCATTGATAAATACAGCATTAAGAAAAAAAACAAAATTAAAAAAAAAAAAAAAATGCATGGGGTTCCCCCGAAAAATCCATACCAGGTCCTTCAGGTCTGGTATGGATTTTAAGGGGAACCCCGTGCCAAAATTTAAAAAAAAAAAAAAAATGGCGTGGGGTCTCCCTAAAAATCCATACCAGACCCTTATCCGAACATGCAACCTGGCAGGCCACAGGAAAACCGTACCAGGCTACATGCCCTCAACATTGGGAGGGTGCTTTGGGGTCCCCCCCAAAGCACCTTGTCCCCATGTTGATGAAGACAAGGGCCTCATCCCCACAATCCTTGCCCGGTGGTTGTGGGGGTCTGCGGGCGGGGGGCTTATCAGAATCTGGAAGCCGTCTTTAACAAGGGGACCCCCTGATCCCGCCACCCCTCTGTGAAATGGTAATGGGGTATTTTGTACCCCTTCCATTTCACAAAAAAAGTGTCAAAAATGTTAAAAGTGACAAGAGATAGTTTTTGACAATTCCTTTATTTAAATGCTTCTTCTTTCCATCTTCTTTGGGTCTTCTTCCTTCTTCCTTCCTTCTGTTTCTTCCTCCATCTTCTTCTTCCTCCGATCCTCTGCTTCTTGCTCTGGTGTTCTCGTCTGGCATCTTCTTCTGCGGCGTCTTCTTCCTGGCTTCGTTCTCGGGCCGCTCAGCATCCATGATGGGAGGCTCCCGCTGTGTGATGCTTCTCTTCTTCTGACACTTCTTATATAATGGAGGGTGGGGCCACCCGATGACCCCGCCCCCTCTGAAGCCCGGTTCCGTTATATAAGTGTCAGAAGAAGAGAAGCGTCACATAGCGGGAGCATCCCATCATGGATGCGGAGCGGCCCAAGAACGAAGAAGGGAAGAAAAAGCCGCGGAAGAAGATGCTGGACGAGAACACCGGAGCAAGAAGCAGAGGATCGGAGGAAGAACCAGAGGAAGAAGAAGATGGAGGAAGAAACCGAAGGATGAAGGAAGGAGGAAGGAAGAAGACCCGAAGAAGATGGAAAGAAGAAGCATTTAAATAAAGGAATTGTCAAAAACTGTCTCTTGTCATTTTTAACATTTTTGACACATTTTTTGTGAAATGGTAGGGGTACTTTTGTACCCCATTACCATTTCACACAGGGTGGGGCCGGGATCTGGGGGTCCCCTTGTTAAAGGGGGCTTCCAGACTCCGATAAGCCCCCGTTCACAGACCCCCACAACCACCGGACAAGGGTTGTGGGGATGAGGCCCTTGTCCTCATCAACATGGGGACAAGGTGCTTTGGGGGGACCCCAAAGTACCCTCCCAATGTTGAGGGCATCTGGCCTGGTACAGTTCAGGAGGGGGGGCGCTCTCTCATCCCCCCTCTTTTCCTGCGGCCTGCCAGGTTGCGCGCTCGGATAAGGGTCTGGATTTTTGGGGGGACCCCCACGCCATTTAAAAAAAAATTTTGGCGCGGGGTTCCCCTTAAAATCCATGCCAGACCTGAAGGGCCTGGTATGGATTTTGAGGGGGACCCCCACGCCATTTTTTTTTTATTTTTGCATGGGGTTCCCCTTAATATCCATACCAGACCTGAAGGGCCTGGTATGGAATTTCGGGGGAACCCCACACATTTTTTTTTCTTAATTTTGTTTTTTTTTTTAATGCTGTTTTTATCAATGAACTTTTATGTGTATTGCCGGACCGACATTTCATTATAGCCGCGAGTAGTTTTAAACTTTTATTCCTTAAGGGCCAGTTCACACCACATGCAGTCCAGTGTGTTTTTTTTCTGCATCAAAAACGCATGGAAAGTAGGTTATATGGTTTTCAATGGCATAGTTCACACCAGTGCTTGCAGTTCCAGTGCGTTAACAGTTCCCAAAAAAAAAAAGTACAAGTACAAGTACAATGCAAAACGCACTGGAACACACCTAAATGCACCAAAAATGCACTGCAACACACTTGTCCTTATTTAAGGTTAAGAAAAAAAGAGGGGGAGGGGGGAAGCACTGGACTGCATCAAAAACACACCAAAAACACACTGGAACGCATCAAAAACGTGCATGCAGAAAAGCACCTGGAACGCATCCGGACTGCGTTTCTATGGTGTGATCTGGCCCTTAGGGCCAGTTCACACCATAGAAACGCAGTCCGGATGCGTTCCAGTGCTTTTTTTCCTCCCTCTTTTTTCTTAACTGTAAATAAGGACAAGTGTGTTGCAGTGCGTTTTTTGGTGCATGTATGTGCCTTTTTGATGCGTTCCAGTGCATTTTTAATGCATTTTTGATGCAGTCCAGTGCTTTTTTCCCCCCTTTTTTTTCTTAACCTTAAATAAGGACAAGTGCGTTCCAGTGCGTTTTTGATGCGTTTTACAGCTTTCCAGTACAGTCCAGTGCAGAAAAAATGCAGCACGTTCTACTTTTTTTTCTGGAACTGGAACGCACTGGAACTGCAAGCACTGGTGTGAACTATGCCATTGAAAACCATATAACTGACTTTCCATGCATTTTTGATGCATGAAATATGCACTGGACTGCATTGGTGTGAACTGGCCCTTAAGCAATTTGGCATATTTAAAGGCATTTCTCCTTGTTTCGTTTTTGGGGTTGTCCAATTGGTGACATTGATATATGTCCCTTAGGGTGGGATCTGGGCCCCATACCCATTTTAAGGCCAATAACTAGAAGATGAGCCAGCCAAGTGGGGACTAGTAAAATTGCCAAATCAGTTCCCTTAGACTGCAATGGTATTTGTTGTATAACTTTTGCACATGTTAGGCTCTTTAGTTGCCCCCCTAGACTGGGGGGTGTTTTGTCCCATCTGTAATTTTCGTGCATGCTGAATGATGTGCTTAACCACTTCAATACAGGGCACTTAGACACCTTCCTGCCCAGACCAATTTTCAGCTTTCAGTACTGTCGCAGTTTGAAAGACAATTGTGCGGTCATGCTACACTGTACCCAAACTAACTTTTTATCATTTTGTTCCCACAAATAGAGCTTTCTTTTGGTGGTATTTGATCACCTCTGCGGTTTTTATTTTTTGCTAAACAAATAAAGACCGAAAATTTTGAAAAAAATAAAAGTTTTGCTTTTGTTTCTGTTAAAAAAAATTGTAAATAAGTAAGTTTTCTCTTTCACTGATGGGCACTGATAAGGCGGCACTGACAGGCACTGATACGGTGGCACCGATGAGGTGGCACCAATGAGCGGGCACTGACGGGCACTGACGATGGGCACTGATATGCGGCACTGATGGGCACTGGTAGGCGGCACTGATGGGTGGCACTCATATGCAGCACCGATGGGCACTGATAGGCGGCACTGATGGGCACTGATGGGTGGCACTGGGTGGCACTGGTTGGCACTGATAGGCGACACTGATGGGCAATGAAAGGCGGCACTGCTGGGCACTGATAGGGTGGCACTGATAGGCGGCACTGCTGGGCACTGATAGGCGGCACTGATGGGCACTGATACGTGGCAGTGATACGTGCCACTGATGGGCATCCCTGGTGGCACTGGCAGTGGTAGGCATTTAAGTGGGCACTGACTGGCAGCTGCCTGGGCACAAATTGGCAGCTGCCTGGGCACACAGTGGCATTTCCCTGGTGGTCTAGGGGCATACCTGGTGGTCCAGTGTGGATCGCTTCCCTGGTGGTCCTGGGCGGCTTCCCTGGTGATCCTGGGTAGGATCCAAGGGGGGGCTGTGCTGATAAACAATCAGCACAGACCCCCCCTGTCAGGAGAGCAGCCGATCGACTCTCCTCTACTCGCGTCTGTCAGACGCGAGTGAGGAAAAGCCGATCACCGGCTCTTCCTATTTACATCGTGATCAGCCGTGATTGGACACAGCTGATCACGTGGTAAAGAGTCTCCGTCAGAGACTCTTTACCTAGATCGGTGCTGCGGGGTGTCAGACTGACACACCGCAACAACGATCGCCGCGATGCGCACCCCCGGGGGCGCGCAGCGGCTCAATATCCTGCGGACGTCAGGATTTTGAAACCACTTTGCCGCCGTCATTCTGCTATATGGCGGGCGGCAAGTGGTTAATTTTGGACAGGGGGGTGGCTTATTTTATGCTAGCTGCATTTGGGCTGTTCTGGGCATGCTCAGGGACTTTGTTTTTTTCCTGTGCCTTTTGGTATGTGAAATGCATTTGGGTTGGTGGTGCTTTTTGTGTGTGAACAGCACTCGGATGTTTCTGGGCATGCTCAGTGTGTTTTTTGGGTTAGTAATTTAAGGACATCTTTAACAGGTGTACCCACTTTGAAGTTCTCTCTACATTGGGTGAACTTGCATTTTGTGTGTTTCATGGACTGTCCATGTGTTTGCAATTGTCTCATTAGCACACAAAACCTATGTTATATAAAGCTTACAGATAGCATTCTTTACTTTGCCCTTAAAAGAGCCAAGATTGTGTGTCCGGCAAGAGAACGGAAAATTGAATACTTACCTTTCCGTAATTTTCCTTTCCTGGTGCCTGCCCATGGCAGCATACCCATGGTTGGTTGCTCCGCCCTCTACCAACCCACAGGACCATTTTAACTCTATAAAAAAAAGAGTTCCTCCCTTTAGTCAGTATTCTTGTAACTAGATCTCATAACGCTAAGGATCATTGAAGGGAGGGTGTATGCTGCCATGGGCAGGCACAGGAAAGGAAAATTACGGAAAGGTAAGTATTCAATTTTCCGTTTTCCTGGTGCCTCCCATGTCAGCATACCCATGGTAAATAACTCGCTTACAGGGAGGGTACTGCAATAAAGCAATTTAATTAAACAAAAAAGCTACAGTACAGATGACTGCAAAGTCCTTTCCCCAAATTCTCGGGCAGTAAGGACTGCTGGGTCCACACTATAGTGGGACATGAACGTGCTGAAGGACGACCAGCTGGCCGCTCGACAAATTGTCTCAGGGGAGACCCGCGCCAAAGCTGCCCAGGAGGAGGCTATTCCACGCGTTGAGTGCGCATTGACCGCATCTGGAACTGGGAGACCACTAGCCCAATATGCTCTTTGGATTAACCTTACAATCCAGCTTGCCAAGGTCGTCTTAGATGCTGCCATTCCCTTTCTAGCACCCTTGGGAACGACAAATAGCCATTGATCTTTCCTGAACTACTGCGTCAAATTTAGGTAGTGACTTAGGGATCTGGCTATATCCAACTCATGCAGTTTTGAGGAGGCTGGATCCTCCCCGAATGCTGGAAGAACCCACTCTTGGTTCAGATGGAAGACTAAAGGTACTTTAGGGATGAACTGATGAATAGGTTGCAACACCACCCTGTCCGGGAAGAAGGTAATGTAGGGTTCTTGTGACCCTAATGCTTGGATCTCTGATACCCTGCGATCCGAAGTGATGGCGACTAGAAAGACTGCCTCCAGAGAAATATCCTCCAAGGTGCTTTCTTCTGTGGGAGCAAACAGAGGTTTTGAAAGGATATTAAGCACGATAGTCAAATCCCATTTGGGGTATAGCGTCTTTCTAGGCGGTCTCAATCTTAGAACTGCTTTCAAGAAACGTACCACCAGAGGATCTAGCGCCCACCGGGTGTCTGTTAGAGCTGAAAGGGCTGAAACCTGGACCTTAAGCGTATTCAGGCCCAAACCCAAGTCCAATCCACTCTGTAAAAAGAGGAGTATGTTCTGGATTCCGGGGTTTAGAGGATCGAAATGGTTCGTTTCTGCCAATTCCGTAAACTTTCTCCAAACTCTATAGTATGTGGAATTCGTAGATGCTTTTCTGGCCTGTAGTAGTGTTTGAATGACATTATGCGAACATCCTAACTCACCCAACCTTTTCCGCTCAACTTCCAAACCCTCAAGTCTAGGATCTCCGGGTGCGGGTGACAGAACTTGCCTTGAGACAGAAGGTTGTCTATGCGTGGAAGGTGAAGCGGTTTGCACAAGGTCATCTTGATTAGCAACGTGAACCACGGTCTCTTGGGCCAGTATGGAATCACTGCTAAAACTGTGATCGCTTCTGTGGTTAGACGTTGGAGAAACCTCAGTATCGGTGGAGTTGGTGGGTATGCGTATGCCATCTGAAAGTTCCATGGCTGGGTTAGGGCATCCACCCCTGCTGATTTCGGAGATGGGAACCTTGAAAAGAAAAGCGGTGTCTTCGCATTGAGCGGGGAGGCAAATAGGTCTATTTGGGGAGTGCCCCATTGTTGGCATATCCAGGAGAAGACCCTCGGATTCAGAGACCACTCTTTGTTGTGGCTGAAAGATCTTAAAAGCTGATCGGCTAACTGGTTCTCTGGCCCTCGGATATATGAGGCTCGTAGGTTGACTAAATTCCTCTCGGCCCATGTCAGAATGGGTGTCACTTCGTTCAGAAGGGACCTGCTGTGCGTTCCTCCTTGATTCTGAACATAAGCTACTGCCGCTTTGTTGTCCATCTGGAGAAGGATGGATTTTCCCCTGAGGAAGGTGGCCAGAGACAGGATTGCTAACCAAGCCGCCCTTAGCTCCAAGGTGTTTGATACTACCTCTGTCCCATTGAATTGCCATCTGCCCTGTACCAACTGGTCTTGGTAATGTGCCCCCCATCCTAACTGACTTGTGTCTGTCGTCAGAACAGTCCATGGGATGGGGCCAAGGGGACAGTGAAGCAGAAGGTTGGATGGTCTTGTCCACCACCAAAGGCTGGCTTTCATTGTAGGTGTAATCAATATCCTCTGCTCTAGGCGATCTTTCTTCCACTGTGATAAAAAGCCCACCTGGAAAGTCCGTAGATGCCATCTGGCCCATTTCACCATAGGTATGCATGAAGAGAGGGAACCTAGCAGGCTTAGACAGTCTGATGCTGCCATAGAATGGCTCGCTAGCGCCCTTTTCACTTTCCCTATCAATGAAGGGATTTTTTCTGCCGGGAGTGAAACTGCTCTTCCTGGAGTGTTGAAGAATGCCCCTAGGTAAATTATCTCCTGTGTGGGCGTAAGTTGACTTTTGGCATAGTTGATTAGCCAACCAAACTTTATCAGTGTGTCTAGGAGCAACTGTACATGTATCACCAAGGTCTGCCTGTGCTGAGAAAGAACTAGAATATCGTCCAAATAGTGTAGTACTCGAATCCCCTTCTCTCGAAGAGGAGCCAAGATCGCTACTAGCACTGGGTTCTGGGCGCTGTTGAAATCCCGAAGGGAAGGCATTGGAATTGAAGATGTAAGTCGCCTATTCTGAACCGAAGAAAAGGTTGAAACTGAGGGCGGATAGGTATGTGCAGATACGCATCCTGAAGGTCTATGGACGCCATCCAATCTCCTGGCTGAACAGATAGAATGACCGTGTTTAAGGACTCCATCTTGAAATGTTCCACCCGGATATACCTGTTCAGCCTCTTCAGGTCTAGCACCGGCCTCCAACCCCCCGATTTTTTGGGGACCAAGAAGACTGGGGAATAAAAGCCTAAGTGCTTCTCCAAGTCTGGAACTGTTACTACTGCCTGCTGGAGAACAAGCATTTTGACATATTGAAGAAGGGCCTCCTTTTTCTCTCTGGAGGTTGGAATCTTGGTGGCCTGAAAGGAATAGAGGGGAGGCTGCCTTTTGAATCCCCAGAAATGACCTTGACAGACCGTGGACACTGCCCACTGGTCTACGCAACCTTCCACCCAAACCCGGGCAAACGCCTTTAGACGGGCTCCTACCGGACCGGTTTGGGTGGAGAGGGCATCAAAAGGACTTCTGGCCATCAATTGTGGATGTAGAGGCTTTTGGTTTAGCCGACCTCAGAAAGGTAGCTTGTGAACCTTTCCAGCCCCTTCTATACTCCCTTCCCGGATGGTAGGATCTGGAGTCCTTCCCTCTTAACTGGCCCGCTGGGCGGTTTGCAAATCTCTTGCTTCTGTCCTGGGGAATTAGCCCAATTTTCCCCCCTGTGATTCTGGTAATTGCCGTATCCATTTTTCGCCAAACAGGGCTTTCTCATTGTCACAGACCTAGCCGGGACAGAGGCTGTTGGAGAGGACTGTATGCAAGCCTGTTGCCTTTTGATTATGGGCCCTAGCATTTGGGGGAATGGTGCTCTCTGTGAGCTGTATGCCTGGGGACCCTGGGGTTGGTGTTACGTTGGATTCAGCTCCATGTCCCCCCAAAACACACAGACTCTGGAACCCGTTATATGCCATATTAGAATGATAAGACTGAATTATACTGTTGGGACACATACTGTGAGGAGATGCTAATTTCATCAACTCCACTCACCTGTCTGATGTCAGCTATAATGGGTTTAATGTAAATAAGTTTAGTCTAGGTTCTAAGGGTATTCAACTCATTGTTTGTTCTAATTAACCCTGTGTTGATGTTTATGGTAATGTGTGTAAATTGAATGAGCTGATCACATTGTCCTCTATACAATGTAGGAGACGGGACGACTCCTATTGGAGCTCATGTTAATTAGGTTAGCTTTGAGTCATCCTGGTGTATAAATGTGTGGGAGATCTCAAATAAAGGGTAGTTCTGATGTACTCCAAGACTGGTGTTGTCTAGTTCTTGGGGGTTCCTATAGCCAGATCCATTGGACTCGTGTTCCAGAACTTAGGAAGCGGTATACTGACGGAAACACTCAAGCGGAGTGTGGGACGTTCCGTGACACTCATCGTATGGAATACGACACCATGATTGCTTAGACGTTGGGTCGGCCGACCATGGTTTTAGCCACAACGCTCTTCTGGCCGTTATGGAATACAGCATGGCCCTGGAAGAGCATCTTAGGACGTCAATAGCCGCTTCTGCTATGAAATCTGAGGCCAGCTTTAATTCATCCAGTGCCTTAATGATTTCTTCTGAACCTACCCCTTGTCTGAGGGCCGTTTCCACGTTGTCTGACCATACTCTGGTGGCCCTTGAGATCGAAGTCAGAGCTACCGCCGGCTTGCATGCTCCCCCAGCCGCCTGATATGTTTTTTTCAGGTCTGAGTCAATCCTTCAGTCAAGGACATCTTTAAAGGAGACTGCGTCTTCTAGTGGCAAGGTCGAGTTTCTAGCCAACCTCATAACTGAGGCGTCCAGTTGGTACAGCATCAAAAAGTTGCGCATCTGCTTCTGCCAGTGGATATAACTTAAGAAAACGATTATACACCATAGGTCTTCTGTCTACCTTCTGCCATTCATCTGTTACCACCTCCTTGATTTCTTCCATCAAGGGAAAAGTTGATACCTTCTTTTTCAGATGTGGGAAATACATCTGATTTTGACATCTGACCGGATTTTCCTCCCACTGAATTGCATCCTTGACCGTGGTTATGAAAGGCTCAACTATAGCGAAGTCAAAAGCTGAAATATTGCTATCCACCCCTTCCGCCTCGTCTTCAGAATCCACCTCTGCGTCCGAATGAGGAGTGGATGCGCTTACTGCTGCTTCAGGCGAGGGTGGGTTAATTTGGTCTTGGGAGAGGGCCAACTCCCTGATTGAATCCTTAATCAAGCTCTTAATTGATTCCAGAGACTGCTGCTTATCTTTCTCTTTATCCCCTGTTGCCTCTAGTAGACACTTCTCGCATACCAATTTTTCCGGCAGCGCTTGTCTTCCACATACCCAACAGGTCTTCTCTTTTGGATACACCGATCTGTGGGATTCGTGTCTGCTAGGGGTATGTCGGGGTGACCTCTGGCCACTGCAGGAGGCATGAGCTGAGGATGAGTGAGAGTGTCCTGAGCTCCTATGACCTTTGGATTTCCTATCTGAGGAGCTACAGTGAGATGATCTGCGGGATGATCCCCGGTGCGGGCTGTAGAAACAAAAAATATGTTCTAATTTGCCCGTAGTGCTCTTTTTTATTTTCCTTTAAAACTTACCTGATTGTTGCAGCCCTTACCTAGCGGTATGATGAGGATCTTTTTGTTGCGGTATCACATTACTAGGGGCAGCTGGGCAAGAGAAAAAACAAAAAAAGGATAGATTTCTTTCTGCTTTCCTTTTTAACCATATATATATATATATATATATATATATATATATATATATATATATATATATATATATACACATATATACACACACACACACACATCTACACAATACATAATATTAAACAAAAGTACCCATTTGCAAGCCCCCAAATACCTTGGACAGGCTCCATTGCAAAAAATAGGGAAGACACTTAAAGGAGATGTCTTCACCTTGATAGCTGGCCCTGTAATGAATCCCAGGCTCTCCATTTATGCTGAGAGCACTTTGGGAGTACCAAGATGGCCGCCGACAGCTTCAGTTTGCTACTGGGCATGTACCGTACTGTCACATGCGCAAGTAACAGCCTGCTCACATACGGATGGGAGACATACCATCAAGGAAGAGCATAGAGGAGAGGCTAAGCTCCTGTTAATCTTCCAATATGGCCCAAAAAAAGATCCACAGAAAAAAACGGCCTCCCATACTTGTCTGGCGCCTTTAACAGCCCAAGCGATGGGACTCCATACTGCAGGAGAGCATGAACCTGCAACGGTTACACCAAAAAGCGGTGAGGTAAGGCTGATAATGATCCTGCAGGCATGAGGACAAAGTAAAGAGTACTGACTAAAGGGAGGAACTCTTTTTTTATAGAGTTAAAATGGTCCTGTGGGTTGGTAGAGGGCGGAGCAACCAACTATGGGTATGCTGACATGGGAGGCACCAGGAAAGTACATTTGGGTGTCATCGAGTTTCTAACACATGTATTTTCTATTTGTATTATGTCTGTTATTTTGTTGCAAAACCGATGTGTTTTTATGCAATTTATTTGCTACTTTGGTTTGTTGTATTTTTTTTGGGTGGTGGTTATTTTACCATGAAATCATTTTTTATGTTGGCAATTTTTGTGTTTTTTTACATTGTTCACTTTGATTTAACTGTCTGTGCTGCATTATTTTTAAAATTCTTTCTCAAGATGTTGTGCCTAATGTTTTAATCCATAATAAATGTTCATTTGTGGGTACACTCCTTTTAACTCCTGTTAATTTACACTGCAAAAGGGTCAAACCTCAAACATATTCTGTTAGTTATTAACATGCATGTGTGTATTTTGCTTTCCTTGCTTCTTTTCCAAGTCCTGTTTTTTTTTTTTGGACCAATAAAATTGTTTCACATTTTTTATGTTTTATGTGTGTTCTTTTCATGCAACAGATTTCCCAGCTGCAGCTTAACTAGGCTGATTGGCATGTCTTAGACAAATCCCTTTTTTACTTTTTTTTTAGTTTCCTGGTGCCTTCATGGTAGCACATGCATGGATTGTGCGTATGCTGCCATGGATAGTGACCAGGAAAGTAACATTTCAGAGTGGTATGTATTCAATTTTCTTTTTGAGCAGTGGTTTTCAGCCTCAGTCCTCAAGTACCCCCCCCCCCCCCCCCCGACACGACATGTTTAGGAAATTTTATCTTATCTAAAATAGCTGTCCAGAATACAAAGCCATTGACTTTGATTTCAAGCACCTGTGCAAGATGAAGGAAAACCTGCAAACATGGCCTTTTGGGGGGGGGTAATTGAGGACAGGGTTGAGAAGCACTGATTTAGAGCACTGAATTAAAATCAAGCTGAAGACAATCCTATTCTAATTGTGGACATTTGAGGGAAATCAATAATTTTTTTTTTGGTTGGGCTTTGTGTCCCTTTACTTAAAATTGGCTTTGCTTCCTGTCACATAGCCAAACAGGAAGTGAGAGTAAAACTCTAACAATATTTTTCCTTGGGGACACACAGGTCAATCTAACTAGTGTCCCCATTATGCAAATTGCACTCTAGCACTTTGTTGTGTACACCCCAAATTATTAGGTATTTTGGGGTTTATTAAAGGCAAATCCTCTCTGCAATACAAGTGTAGTTGATGAAAATCAGAGGGGCAAAATGCTAGAGTGCAATTTCCCGCATAGGGCAACTATTTAGATTGACCTGTGTGTCCCCAAGGACATACATTGGTGGGGTTTTACCCTCACTTCCTGTTTGGCTATGTGACAGGAAGTGAATAATTTTGAATGAGAAATTGGCAAAATTTGGGAGTTGTCTTCACCCTATCAGGGGTGTAGACATCTGACAAAACTTCTAATCTCTCTGCAGCCTATCCCCAAGAAAAAATAAGAAAGGATTTTAATTAGTTTAACTTTCCAAAGACACATTCCTAAGTTCAATTGTGATGCATGTTAATGGTCCATTTAGACCTTTAATAGAAAGTCATCAGTTGCCTTTGACTCTAAACATTATTTTTGGCCAGTCCTAGAAATCTGCATCTGTTTTTCTATTAACCACTTGGTGTCTGTGCTATAGCCAAACAACGACCATAGCGTGGACCTGAATTTCTGGGAGGCTGTCATAGGACGGGCTCCCCGTGTGCTCCCTGCAGGGCGCGCAGTGTGCACTGAGTCACTGAGACCCGGGTGATCACAGATCGAAGTAAGGGCCGATCCCGGCCCCTTACCACGCGATTAGCTGTCAGCCAATGACAGCTGATCACATGATGTAAACTAAAGCTTGCTAATTGTTTATTTTTTCACCTCACGCTGACAGCATGAGGATAAAAATAAAAGCTGATCACCGGCTTAGGTGCAAGGGACATTGGTCCCAAAGAGGCAATTCTGCCTCATCTGTGCCCACCAGTACCACCTGCCAGTGCCACCTATCAATGCCCACCAGTGGTCCCAAGCAGTGCTGCCTATCAGTGTAACCAATCAGTGCTGCCTCATCAGCCTACATCAATGAAGGAGAAAAATTACCTATTTGCAAAATTTAATATCAATATATCCCAAAATATACAAAATTATTGATAAAAATCTGTCTTTTCTTTTTTTTGAACAAAAGAAAAAAAACACAGAGGTGATCAAATGCCACCAAAATAATGCTCTATTTGTGGGAACTTTAAAAATAAAAAAACGAAAAAAACATTTGGCTAAGTATGACCGCGCAATTGTCATTCAAAGTGCATCAGCGCTGAAAATTGGTCTTGACAGCAGGGGGGGTTTAAGTGCCCAGTAAGCAAGTGGTTAATTTCCATGCCAAATATGGATTTCTGTAATAAAGATGTGTGCCCGCTGTGTATACAGCATGTGCGCATGGGCGTAAGCAAGTCGCACACATATGAACGGTACTCATTGTAAATCATGGGGTACAACTTGTGATGCAACTTTTCAGTCCAAAGTGGCCTTAGGCTCTCTTTCCACTACTGCGAGTTGTTGTGCGACTTGACACATGTGAAGTAGCAGGACAAGTCAAAACACATGTATTTCAACGTTCCCCCATTCTAAATGGTGCAACTCCAAAAAAAGTTCTTGCACTGCTTTGTTCCAACTTCAGTGCGACTTTTTCTCCAATGTTTTGAACTAGTCGCATGACATGGCATTAAGGCTCGATTTCCACTATTGCAAGCCCAAAGTTGCGTGTTTTTTGCCACGAGTTTCCCACAACTTTTTGCCGAAACTTGAAGCAATGCCTGTGTACTATGAGGTCTATGGACCTCAAGTCGCATCAAAGTGGGACCAAAGTAGTGCAGGGACTACTTTGAAGTTGCTGCGACTTGAAGTCACACACATATGAATGGTACTCATTGTAAATCATGGTGTAGAACTTGAGATGCAACTTTTCAGTCCCTAGTGGCATGACAAGTCGCAATAGTGGAGAACAAGCACATTGTAAACCACACAACTTTGGTGTTGAATAGTGGAAACAGAGCATTAGGCTAAAGCGGTAATAGGAAGATGCACTGTAAGAATTACTTCTAATTGTAGAAAATCAAACAGGCTCTTGCACTGAATCTAATTTATGGAAGATCTAACTGATTGGCCAGTGTATGGTGACCTTTGAAGATATTAAAACTTGAATTTCTGGTGTTTAAGCCTCATACACACGATGGGACTTTGTACAAACTTTCCCGTGGATTTTTGTACAAAGGGCGTTGGCCTTAGGGTTCTTTCACACGGACGTGTCCATGTACGGAGCCTGCTCTGCTCAGCGGGGGATCGCTCCGTCGATCCCCGCTGAGCAGGCAGATGACAGATCTGTCTCTGCACACTGTGCCACTCTCCTCTATAGGGGATCGGATGATGACGGACCGTAGAGTCCGTCATCACCCGATCCGCAGACGGATGGAAAAATAGGTTTTGCCTCCGTTACACTTTTTCGGATTGTAGTGGGTCGGATGTCAACGGACATGTCACCACTGACATCTGACCCTCCATAGAGGTCTATGGAGTGTCCGTTCAGGTCCACGGTCTGTCCGTGTGAAAGGGGCATTAGGCCCCTTTCACACACTTCCCAGTGTGAAAGGGGCCTTTCACACTGGAGAGGTCCGGGCGGCAGCGGTAAAACGACGCTATCTTTAGCGCCGCTTTACCGGCGGTATTCAGCCGCTAGCGGTTTTAACCCCTGCTAGCAGCCGAAAAGGGGTTAAATCCGCCCGCAAAACGCCGTCGCACTGGCTCCACTGGCGTTTTGCGGGCGAATTTAACCCCTCTTTCGCCGCTAGCGGGGGGTTAAAACCGCCACGTGGGGGGTTAAAACCGCCACGCTAGCGGCCGAATAACGCCGCTAAAATGGCTAAAAATAGCGCCGCTTTACCGCAGACGCCCCCCGCCCCAGTGTGTAAGGGGACTTACTGTCCTGCTAGCGGACTGCTCCAATGTGAAAGCCCTCGGGCTTTCACACTGGAGTGAATGGAGCCACTTCTTAGGGCGTTTTTCAGGCGCTATTTTTAGTGCTATAGCGACTGAAAAACGCCCCAGTGTGAAAGGGGCTTTAGGCCCCTTTCACACGGATGGCTAAAATTGTGCTTTTAGCTGCGTTTTCTACCGCAGCTAAACGCACACAATGCTTTCCTATGCCCCATTCACACACTGCGTTAAGCTGCGTTTTGATTACATGTGGTTTGGTGCGGATAGAAAAAAATAGAATTGACTGTGTCCACAAGCGATTTAGCGCAGCTATCCGCACATAACCGCAGTGCACTGTGTCAGCTGCAGATAGCAGCGCTGAGCTGGCTCGCTCATCGGGAAAGGAAAAAATGTTTTTTCCTTTCCCAATGAGCGACAAGCACAGGGATCTGACTTGGATTCCCGCCAATGCCAGGCACTGTGGTATGAATCTGGAGGGAGAACACCACGCCAAATTTTACATAAAAAACCGGCATTGGTTCCCCTCCAAGAACATACCAGGCCCTTCGGTCTGGTATGGATTTTAAGGGAAACCCCCATGCCGAAAAAACGGCGTGGGGGTCCCCCCTAAATCCATACTAAACCCTTATCCGAGCAGGCAACCCGGCCGGTCAGGAAAGGGGGTGGAGACCAGCGAGCGCCCCCCCTCCTAAACCATACCAGGCCGCATGCCCTCAACATGGGGGATGGGTTCTTTGTGGAAGCGGGCGCGCTGCGACCCCCCCACTACAAAGCACCTTGTCCCCATGTTGATGAGGACAAGGGCCTCTTCCCGACAACCCTGGCCATTGGTTTTCGGGGTCTGCGGGCGGGGGGCTTATCAGAATCCGGGAGCCCCCTTTAATAAGGAGGCCCCCAGATCCCGGCCCCCCACCCTATGTGAATGAGTATGGGGTACATGGTACCCCTACCCATTCACCTGGAGGAGAAAAGTATCAAGAAAAAACACACTAGACGGGTTTTTAACCCTTTCATGATTAAGCCTATTTTTGACATTTGGTGTTTACAAGTTAAAATCCGTATTTTTTGCTAGAAAATTACTTAGAGCCCCCAAACATTATATATATATATATTTTTTAGCAGAGAATCTAGAGAATAAAATGGTGATTGTTGCAATATTTTTTATCACACGGTATTTGTGCAGCGGTGTTTTAAACACAACTTTTTGGGAAAAGGGACACTTTCATGAATTTTAAAAAAATCAAACAGTAAAGTTAGCCCAATTTTTTTGTATAATGTGAAAGATGATGTTACGTCGAGTAAATAGATACCAAACACGTCACGCTTTATGATTGCACGCACTCGTGGAATGGCGACAAACTATGGTACCTAAAAATCTCCATAGGCAATGCTTTACATTTTTTTTACGGTTACCAGGTTAGAGTTACAGAGGCAGTCTAGTGCTAGAATTATTGCTCTCGCTCTGACGATTGCGGCGATACCTCACATGTGTGATTTGAACACCGTTTACATTTGCGGGCGCGACTTCCATATGCGTTTTCTTTGCTGCGCGAGCTCGCGGGGACGGGGGCGCTTTAAAAAAAATTTTAATTTTCTTATTTATTTTATTTATTTTTATATTTAGAAATTGTGTGTGTTTTTTTTTTTTTTATTTTGATCACTTTTATTGCTGTCACAAGGAATGTAAACATCCCTTGTGACAGTAATAGGTGGTGACAGGTACTGTTTATGGAGGGATAAGACCCCCGATTCCTCCTTTGCGCTTCACAGTATTCAGATTGCCAAAAACGGCGATTCGGAATACTGTATATTTTTTAAAACCGGCGCCATTGGAAGCCGAGTAAACGGGAAGTGACGTCATGACGTCGCTTCTGTGTTTACAATTAGAAGGCTGGAACAAAGCCACTCGCGGCTTTGTTCCAGACTGTCAGCAGCCGCCGGAGGAGGCGGATTGGTGATCAGGTCTCCCGGTGGATCGGGAGGCCCGGTAAGAGCGGCGGGAGGCGGCAGGAGGGGGGATACCCCTTCCCGCTCCTCCGGTATAATAGCCGAGTGGCTTTTAGCCGCATCGGTTGTCATACATGGATAGCCAATCGCCCGCTCTACAAAACAGTACCGGGATGATGCCTGCAGCTGCAGGCATCATCCCGGTATAACCCCCGAAAGCCGAGTACGCACGTCTGCGTACGCTCGGCGGGAAGGGTTAAAGTAATTTATTAGGCAGCTCCGGGGGTCTTCTTCCAACTTTGGGGTACTCTTCTGCGCTCTCCGGCCTCTTCTGCGCATCTTCTCCCAGTGTCCGGTTCTTCTCCGTGCTGTCCGGCCTCTTCTCCCGGTGTCCGGATCTTCTCCGTGCTGTCCGGCCTCTTCTCCCGATGTCCGGTTCTTCTGCCGGGCTCCTCCGCTATCTTCTGCTCTTTTGCCGCTCTTTTGCTAGCGGTGGCCCAGTCTTCTGTCGCTGTCCGGTTCTTTTCCACTCTCCAGTATCTTCTGCCAGATTCCCCCAATATCTTCTTCCAGCTCTTTTGCTAGCGGGGGCCCGGTCTTCTCCTGCTGTCCGGTTCTTCTGTCGCTGTCCGGTTCTTCTCCGCTCTCCGGTATCTTCTGCCGGACTCCCCCGCTATCTTCTTCTAGCTCTTTTGCTAGCAGTGGCCCAGTCTTCTCCCGCTGTCCGGTTCTTCTGTCGCTGTCCAGTTCTTCTCCGCTCTACGGTATCTTCTGCTGGACTCCCCCGCTATCTTCTTCCAGCTCTTTTGCTAGCGGGGGCCCAGTCTTCTCCGTCGTCCTGTTCCCTCTTCTCTTCTTCCGATGTTGACACGACGCTCTCTCCTGCTGTAATGCCATCTGCGAGGTGTGCGCCAACTTATATAGGCATGGGGCGTGGTCACCATGTGATGTCACCGGATGACCCTGCCCCTTATGACGGCACAGTCCTGGGGCATGATGCGGGCTGGTACTGCTGTGCGTGCGGCGGTTCACACGCTCAATTAAGGATTTATCCGGAGTACCAATTAAGGTATGAACCGGCGCAGCACATTCATCTTAGTAAATGACCCCCAATATCTCTATGCTCAGATAAATCCATATAATGCCGATGTGAGCAGGCTACAGGAGAGCAGAGAAATGGCTCTTACGCGTGTCAGACACCTCTCACACATAAATGCAGAACAGTAGGTTGACAAATACAACTTTAGCAAACAAAAACTGTATTACAATGCAACCTGCTCTTACAGAGACATCTTGGTGCACTGCAGCTCTATAAGCTTCAGTGAAACAAATCCTTGAAGTGGGGAGGGAGGTGATAGTAGTCCTGTGTTGCTGTGTGACAATCCGGTAAATCTTCAGCTAGCTTTAGGTGTTTAATTGCATGCAAGAAATATTGAATAGTAAGGCAATTCTTCCTGTGTAAAACCCAACTGTAGCTGGATTCACAGTGATCACTGACTGAAAGATGTTACTTCCTGTGGAACTACAAGTATCAGCAGAACAATGGAAGGCAAAGATGTCTGTATATAGTGTCTATGATATATTGATACAGATCCTTTAATTAAAGATGACAATGAGAGCAAGAGACAATGGTGTCTATATATAGTGTCTATTAGAATTGGCTATCGCCCGCTTGCCGCACTGGCGCTCACCGCACTGGAACAGGAGGTGACAACGAGGAGGATGATGAGGAGGATGATGAGGATGATGATCAGTAGAAGGGGAACTGTCCACAGGTGTCCCTCCAGATATCCACTGGGTAACTCCGCCAGAGCAGGGCGCGACTCAACTGCAGTTCACCCTGAAACAGATTCCCTGCATTCAGATCCACGCCGGTCCCAAGAGAGCGTGCCAGGCCTAAAACCTTCCTTCTTATAGTCTCTCTTAGTGGTCTGCTCATCTCCATCAGCAAGCTGGTAGTTGTAGTTTCACATAATACAGCCAGAGGGTAAATCCTATCCTTGTGGACTACATGTCCCAAGATACTTTGCTCAGTCTTGTCTCAAGAGAGTGACAGAACAGCCCACACACTGGAACACTAGAGGGAAACAGCTCCCCCTAAAACAATGTCACACAGCTTCTTCTAATTGCAGGTGTCACGTACCTGAAGAGAGATTGAAATGACGAGGTTGGCCTTTCTTGTATCTACAGTCCAGGTCCCGATGAGAGTGAAACAGAAGGAGCCAAGGAACAGGAGGCACATATGTGCCTGCAGATGGAAACCTTGAAACCTGTAGCAGGAAGTCGCAGCTGGTCGCAGGACTGTGGTTGCAGAGCAGGAAGTCGCAGCTGGTCGCAAGACTGTGGTTGCAAAGCAGGAGGTCGCAGCTGGTCGCAGGACTGTAGTTGCAGACACTCGGGTAGTTGTGCTGGGCCCAGCTGAGCACCAGGGCAAGGTCACAGGGATAGCCGAGTTCATCAACAGGCAGGCAGCAGGGGAAGCTGGGACCAGGAACCAGAGATCAGGTATAGCAGAGTTCAGAGCTGGGTCAACAGGAGCCAAGGTCAGCAACGGGAATCAGGCAGAACAACACAGGTTTCAGAGTAACAGGAACACAGCTGAAGACCAGTCAGCACCGATCAGTTGCTGGGGCCTCCTTTAAATAGGCTGACTGGCGCCAACTGGCGCTAAGGCGTGCTCCTGCATGTGTACGCCGGGCGCCGTGCACACACATGCGCGCGATGGGGCACAGGCATCTGTGGTCTCCCGTGTGCGCGCGCATGCACACCAGCGTGCGCCAGGTAATTTCTAATGGTTTCCTTACAGCAGGAATAGATAAGTATCCAGCTCCACTTAAAATCTTTGCTCCCCAAAGAGGCAGGGATTTTCAACCTTTGCTAGAAGAAAAAAGGGTTAGTCAACTCTTACCAGTGCAGGCAGTCCCCAGGTTACAAAAAAGATAGGGAATGTAGGTTTGTTCTTAAGTTGAATTTGTTTGTAAGTCAGAACAGGTAATTTTTTTAAGTGTAGCTCCAGCCAAAAAATCTTTTAAGCTTTTTGGATAGCATAGGGAAGGGTTATCACCCCTGTAACATTTGTTTTGCTGTCTGTTGCCCTGTTCAGAAGATTTCACCTCACTTTCTGTCCCTATGACAATTGGATTTTGAAAATTTTGGGTTGTTAGGGAAACATGGACTGGTGATAAAGCATCAGTGGAGACACATTTTTCCCATGATAACTCTTCTGCCCCGTACACAGGGTCGGAATTTCCAACAACAAATGTTCAATGTGAGCTTGTTGTCAGGAATTCCGACCATGTATAGGCTCCATTGGACATTTTCTGTCGGAATTTGAGAGCTAGATCTCGAATTTTCCAACAACAAAATTCGTTGTCGTAATTACGATCGTGTGTACACAATTCCCACGCACAAAAGTCCACGCATGCTCGGAATCAAGCAGAAGAGCCGCACTGGCTATTGAACTTCATTTTTCTTTTTCTTGGCTCATCATGCGTGTTGTACGTCACCGCGTTCTTGGCGATCGGAATTTCCGACAACATTTGTGTGACCGTGTGTATGCAAGACAAATTTGAGACAACATCCGTCGGAAATAAATCCAGGATTTTGTTGTCGGAATGTCCGATCGTGTGTACGCGGCATTTCAGAAGTGAGTTTCCCTACCTAGGGATAGATTTCCTCTCACTTCCTGTTTTCTTCCTCCGTTTGTAAGTAGGAGTCCTTTTTAAGTCGGATGTTTGTAACTAGGGGACCGCCTGTATTCAGATTCAAACAACACGTTTTCAGTTACCTCCTAATCAGTTTTCTGACAGGCCAGGGCGATAGCCGTGTCCCACCCAGTGGTGTCAGAGGTCACATCAAGGCTACCTTCTACCTGATTGATGGTAGCAGAGTCAGATGTAGGGACTGGCCTTTGAATAGTGGAAATCAACCAGTCAGAGTTCTCCCCCAGTGTCATAGGTAAGTCTTCTAGGAGGGTGGATATTTCTCCTCAATCTTACAGAAGAATGAGCTTCTGGCTTTGGTGTAGGATTTCTTTCAGGACTTCTGACAGGACTAGAGTTCCCTTCCAAACTTTCTACAAGAGTAGAGTTCCTCTCAGGACTTTCCAAGGGAGTGTCAGGGCCGGGCTCAGCCCTTCCTTCTCGGAGCTGGCCACTCAGCTGTCGGCTAATTGCCAGCTCCCATCTCTCTCCACAGTTACTCAGCTGTTGATGATCCTGTTCGTCAGTCTCGCCAACTAAAGCTGGCCATACACTATACAATTTTCCTGTTCAACTTTCCTTTAGATTTACCAAAACCATATAATATGAGGTCAAACCTAAACCCTTTCAATTTGTATGCAATCAGACAGGCCCTTGCACTACATAGTTGAAGGTAAATCTAAAGGAAATTGAATCAGAAAATTGTATAGTGTATGGCCAGCCTTAAGCTTTCCAGTCCAGAGGAGCTCTGCCTTCGCCTTGGTCACATCACAAGGAACTATATCCTGCGTTCCTGGTTTAAGACTGGCTTTGCTGACATCCCTTCTCGCTCCAGATCCTGCTTGCTGTTCCACTACTTTGATTCCTGACTTTTGGCTTGGCTGACTATCCTTTCCAGTTACTGAATTTTGGCTATGTTTTGACTAAATTTGTTCTTTTTACTTTTATTATTAAACAAGTGTGATTTAACTGTACTTCTGTCTCGGTCTGATTTCATGGTTTCTGACAGTAGGCGAAGGCCATGAATTCAGAAGATACAGTCAATCCACTTGTTGGTAATATTTTTTCCAGATTGGATGAGCAAGATCACCACATGGATCAGTTTGCCATAGCGTTACAAATGCTCCTGAGTCGCATGGCTCAACTGGAATCTCCCACTGTGGCTGCTCCAGTACAACCTGAGTTTCAGGCCGTCCCTGCTGTTGCGCCAGTCTCTGTGCAGGCACCCGCCTCTAATATTACCTCTATAAGAGGTACGTCTGGTTCCGCTCCACTTCCCCAGCGATTTGGGGCCAATCCAGTTCAATGCAGAGGGTTTCTCAACCAGGTTGAGATATATTTTGAGATGCTGCCCCAGGCGTTTCCCACGGACAGAAGCAAAGTAGGTTTCGTGATATCTTTGCTTTCTGAGAGAGCCTTGGCCTGGGCAAACCCTCTATGGAAGACGCAAAAACCTGTTGTCTTGAGTTACCCTGAGTTTGCAGCCTCCTTTAAAAGGATATTTGACGTTCCCACACGCTCCGCTTCTGCTGCCAAGTGCCTCATGTCCATCAAACAGAGTACGAGAACTGTTGCCGACTAGGCCATTGAATTCCGTACTCTGGCAGCAGAGGTTGCTTGGAACAATGAGGCCCTCGTGGCTGCTTTTTCTCATGGTCTCTCGGATTCCATCAAGGATGAGATAGCAGCCCGAGATTTACCCACTGAGCTGGAGAAGTTGATCACGTTTGCCATCCTCATTGACTCCAGATTCAGAGAAAAGACTCTCTTTTAAGGAGCGCTTGCAGAAGCCTCCTGTATGTTTGCCTCTGAGCTTTGCAGTCCCACCTGTGCCTCCCTCACCTCCCATGCCTCCTGGTACCAAGTCGGTCAGTGAAGATGATCCCATGCACTTGGGTTTCATGCGTCTCTCTGCGGATGGGAGGACCTTTAGAAGGAGGCAGAGATTGTGCCTTTATTGTGGCCAGGCAGGTCACTTTTTGAAGTCTTGTCCTACCCGTCCAGGGAACGCCCGAACCTTGAGGTCCTGTCATGGACAGTCCTTAGGTGGCGTTGTTTTGTCCCCAGTTATCCAGAAGGATAAGCCCCTGGTTTTGGTCACCCTTTCTTGGGCTGAGTCGTCCATCGAGATACAGGCTCTAATCCACTCTGGGGCTGCAGGCCTGTTCATTGATGCTGCCTTTGTATAGAAGCACTCGATTCCGCTGCAGCTGTGTGACACTCCACTTGCCATTGAGGCTCTTGATGGGTGACCTCTACAGCCTGCCCATGTGACTCATGAGACGGTTCCATTGTCCATGGCCATAGGGGCTCTTCACCATGAGATAATCCAATTCCAAGTTATTTCCTCACCTAAGTTTCCGCTGGTTATTGGTTATCCTTTGTTACAGAGGCACAACCCCTCTTTTGATTGGCTCCATGCTGAGGTTCTCTCCTGGTCACCACAATGCAGTGAGACATGCTTCCAGAAGGTAGCCAAGGTCCTGTGCACCTCTTCACTCTCCTCCCTGCCGGAGGAGTAGCGCGATTTTAGTGATCTCTTTGACAGAGGTCAAGCCAGTAGTTTGCCTCCACACCGGCTGTATGATTGCGCAATTGACCTTCAACCTGGTGCCATACCCCCTCCTGGCCGGGTTTACCCTCTGTCGGTCTTGGAGGAGTATGTTGCAGACGCACTTTCTCGAGGTTTCATCCGCAAATCCTCGTCTCCTGCTGGTGCTGGTTTCTTCTTTGTCAAGAAGAAGAGTAGTGTGCTGAGACCTTGTATTGATTATAGAAGTCTCAGTCGTTTCACGATTAAGAATGCCTATCCGATTCCGTTGATTACAGAGTTATTTGACCGCTTCTAGGGAGCAACGGTTTTCACGAAGCTTGATTTGAGAGGGGTATACAATCTCGTGAGAATTAAGGACGACGAGTGGAAAACTGCATTGAATACCAGAACAGGCTATTATGAGTACCTCGTAATGCCCCGGCAGTTTTCCAGGAATTTATTAACGATGTCCTCTGAGATTTGTTGTAGTTATGTGTGGTGGTTTATCTCGACGATATCTCGACGATAAGTCCCTGGAGAGCCACCACACAGATGTCTGTCGTGTGCTTCAGAAGAATCTCCATTGTAAAGAGAAGTGCGCGTTCCATCGTGAACAGGTTAAATTCCTGGGCAGGGTAATTTCCACTGCTGATTTTTTGATGGACCCAGAAAAACTTTCGGCAGTCCTACAGTGGCCCCAACCCGTGGGTTTACGTTCTCTGCAGCATTTCCTGGGCTTTGCCAACTATTACCTAACTTTATCCTTGAGGTTGATGCTTCTGAAACTGTTGTTGGCGCCCTTCTGTCTCAACGTCCTACCTCTGAGAGCGCTATGCATCCTTGTGGCTACTTTTCCAAGAAATTGTCACCTGCGGAGTGCAATTACGAGATTGGTGACAGAGAGCTGTTGGCAATCATTTTAGCCCTGAAAGAATGGAGACATCTCCTCGAAGGTATCATTGTGCCGATTCTCATTCTTACTGACCATAAGAATCTCACATTCTTGTCTGAGGCTAAATGCCTCTCTCCCAGAAGGGTGCGATGGGCACTTTTCTTGTCAAGTTTCAATTACATTGTCTCAATCTTACCTGGTACTAAGAATGTAAGGGCTGACACCTTGTCACGACAATTTTCCTTCACTTCCAGGTTAGAGTCGGTTCCAGTTCCTGTGATTCCTCTTGATCGTATTCTGGCTACGGTTCGCACCAGTCTCACTTCTCCTTTGGGTGACAAAATTCTTGCTGCTCAGGTCGATGCTCCTCCTGAGAAACCTTGTGACCGCTGCTTTGTCCCAGAGAGTCTCCGTACTGCCGTGCTCCAGACTTACCATTCTCCCAAGGCAGCTGGCCACCCTGGGAAGAATCAACTTGTTTGGGCCATTTCCCAACAATTCTGGTTTCCTCTCAGGACTTTCCAAGGGAGTGTCAGGGCCGGGCTCAGCCCTTCCTTCTCGGAGCTGGCCACTCAGCTGTCGGCTAATTGCCAGCTCCCATCTCTCTCCACAATTACTCAGCTGTTGATGAACCTGCTCGTCAGTCCTGCCTACTTAAGCCGTCCAGTCCAGAGGAGCTCTGCCTTCGCCTTGGTCACATCACAAGAAACTATCTCCTGCGTTCCTGGTTTAAGACGGGCTTTGCTGACATCCCTTCTGGCTCCAGATCCTGCTTGCTGTTCCACTACTTTGATCCCTGACTTCTGGTTTTGCTGACTCTCCTTTCTGGTTACTGAACTTTGGCTAAGTTTTGACTACGTTTGTTCCTTTTACTTTTATCATTAAACAAGTGTGATTTAACTGTACTTCTGTCTCGGTCTGATTTCATGGTTTCTGAGAGGGAGTAAAGTTTCTCTCAGGACATTCCACAAGAGTGGAGTTCTTCTTAGGACTTTTCACAGGAGTAGAATTCCCCTCAGGACTTTTCATGGGAGTAAAATCACGAGTCCCCATCAATAAGTCTGAGCATGGAGTAGAGGGCCCTGATGTGAGAATGGTAAAACCAACCTCGTCAACAGTATTGAAGTTCAGTACATTGCTTTCACCTTCTTCCTCTTCCAATGTCGTGTACACACGACCAGACTTTTCGATCGAACTGGTCAGACGGAACAAATCCGTCAGACAATTCGATCGTGTGTGGGCTTCATGGGACCTTTCCTGTTGAAAACTCTGTCGGACTTTAGAAATAGAACATGTTTCAAATCTTTCCGACGGACTCGAGTCCGATCAAAAAATACGTTCGTCTGTATGCTAGTCCGACGGACCAAAAAAGACGCAAGTACAGCTATTGGCTACTGGCTATGAACTTCCTTATTCTAGTCCGGTCCTACGTCATCACGTTCAAAACGATCCGACTTTGGTGTGATCGTGTAGGCAAGTCCGTTTCGTTGGAACTCCCTCGGAACTCCGACGAAAAGTCCTGCGGAATTCAGTCCGACGAAAAGTCCAGTCGTGTGTACACGGCATAACAATGATGCTTCCTTCTCCAGGTGAATTCCTGAGTCCACTACAGGTAAATATCCATCGGTAAAGCTGATCAAGTCTCCTTCAGCTAAATTCAAGGTTGGTCCAGTACTTACAGTTTTAGGAGCATCAACTCTCTTAGGCGGTAATGCAGTATTAAATTCCTGATTAGGTGACTTTTCCACCTCTTTTGTTGATCTTCTCCCTCTGGTCCAATTACTGATTCCTGCTTCAGTATCAACAGCTGGAGACCAAAACCAGCAAGGCACTATCTCCTCATCCTCACTCTCTTCTTGTGCCGGCACCACAGGGCAAATAGGAAGTCTTCGACGAGAATGCGTTCTTGGTGGACTCTGTTCCATCGGAGGTGGAGGAGGAACAGGAGGCACTCAAAGAGCAACTGATAAAGGAAGCAGGTGATTATGATGCCACATTTTAAGAGGCCCTAACTTCCCTTCAGGTTTGATTTGGTAAACTGGCAATCCTGGAAGCTGCTTACAGATGACATATGGTTGGAACCTCCAGCGATCAGCCAGTTTATGTTTTCTAGGCACGCCCAAGTTCTTTAGCAGCACTCAGCCCCCTGACTGCAAATCTTGCACTTTCACCTTGGGATAAAATTCTTGTTATTTCTCAATTCTCTGGTGGCAGCATGTTCCATAGCTCACTCATAAGCTTGCTTCACATTTTTCAGTAAACGTTCTACATACCCACTATGTAAAGAAAAAGAAGTATGCAGATTTTCCAAAAACCAGATCAATTGAATTGAGCTTCTCTGCCAAACTTAAATCTTTATGGTGAATATCCAGTGGACCCACTCACTGTACTGTTGTACGTATGTACGACTGTAGCAATATAATTTCCCCAGCGTTGTTTCTTTTCAGTTGGTAAAGTCCCCAGCATGTTCAGTAAAGTCTGATTGAACCTTTTGGGTTGGGGGTCTCCCTGTGGATGATATGATGTAGGTCTGGACTTTTTGATACCCAGTAACTTGCACAACTGATGTATGAGCCGGCTTTCGAAAATCTATTCCTTGATCGGAGTGAATCCTGACACGTAGCCCTTAATGAATGAAGAATTTCTCTACAAGTACCTTCGCTACAGTAGTAGCCTGTTGATCTCTGGTAGGGTAAGCCTGGGCATACCGAGTGAAATGGTCAGTCACCACGAGAATATTACTTCTTCCACCTGTATCAGGTTCCAGGCACAGGAAGTCAATACATATCAACTCCATAGGCCCCTGACTTTGCAGATGTCCCATAAGAGCAGCTCGGATTGGGAGAGTTTTTTTCCAGAAGCAGTGTAAACAGGAACGACAGTAGCTCTCTATTTCCCTTTTCATATCAGGCCAATAGAACTTATCTCTGACTAAGCGAAAGGTCCTTTCTATGCCCAAGTGTCCATGTTCATCGTGCAGAACTACCAACACTGATATGCTTTTCAGGGAGGAAAAGTTGACATGTTTCCTCTGACTCCTCAGCAGGGCCCCTTCTATACAGTCCGATCCCTCGGACCTCCTCAATAAATCTAAAGTGGTAACCTGTAAAGGCATTTAAAGGCTTTTAAAAATGTATGTAGTTTGTCGCCACTGCACGTTTGTGTGCAATTTTAAAGCATGTAGTGTTTGGTATCTGTGTACTCGGCCTAAGATCATCTTTTTTATTTCATCAAACATTTGGGCAATATAGTGTGTTTTAGTGCATTAAAATATTCATTCATTAATATTCATATCAGGCCAATAGAACTTATCTCTGAGTAAGCGAAAGGTCCTTTCTATGCCCAAGTGTCCATGTTCATCATGCAGAGCTACCAACACTGATATGCTTTTCAGGGAGGAAAAGTTGACATGTTTCCTCTGACTCCTCAGCAGGGCCCCTTCTATACATTCCGGTCCCTCGGACCTCCTCCATAAATCTAAAGTGGTAACCTGTAAAGGCATTTAAAGGCTTTTAAAAATGTATGTATTTTGTCGCCACTGCACGTTTGTGTGCAATTTTAAAGCATGTAGTGTTTGGTATCTGTGTACTCGGCCTAAGATCATCTGTTTTATTTCATCAAACATTTGGGCAATATAGTGTGTTTTAGTGCATTAAAATATTCATTCATTAATATTCATATCAGGCCAATAGAACTTATCTCTGACTAAGCGAAAGGTCCTTTCTATGCCCAAGTGTCCATGTTCATCATGCAGAGCTACCAACACTGATATGCTTTTCAGGGAGGAAAAGTTGACATGTTTCCTCTGACTCCTTAGCAGGGACCCTTCTATACAGTCCGATCCCTTGGACTAAATATCCCAGGGATATTTGCTACTATCAGAGGGTTTGCTAGGAAGAGCTATAAAAGAGGCCAGAGCCCCAGCCGCGCTCTCTTTTTTCTGGACCTCGTGTGTGATGGACCTCTCTGTACAGGGGGGGTGAGGTCGCGGCCTACCACGCATTGCACAACATTCCAACCCGGGAATGAGGGTTTAGCACTGCTTGCTGTTCATCAGACATCTGTCTAGCATCAACTTGGCAGTCCGACAAACTCGCACTTCGTGCTTCGCATCAGGTGATCGTCACAGCGGATCTGCTGCAAGGACGCCTCTCTGGGAGTCGCTGTTCAGAAGGCGCTGAATCGGTCTGGTCGTTGGTGAGAGGGCAATTGCCCACCTTTGCAAACCTTTCTCAGTTGCTTCACTGGGACACTGTGTACAGACAGCTTTACCCTGGGAATACTTTATTGCACTTCTATTTGAACACTGCACATAGACACCTTTAGCTTCAACCACACCACTTGGGAGGCACAGTGGTGTAGTGGGTAGCACTCTCACCTAGCAGTAAAAAGGGTCACTGGTTCGAATCCCAACCACGACACTACCTGCCTGGAGGTAGTGCCCTCCTTGTGCCTGCGTGGGTTTCCTCCGGGTACTCCGGTTTCCTCCCACACTCCAAAGACATGCTGGAAGGTTAATTGGCTTCTGTCCAAAATTGGCCCTTGTATATGAATGTGAGTTGAGGACCTTGGATTGTGGGCTCCTTGAGGGTAGGGACCGATGTGATTGTGTGATGTATTTGTAAATTGACGGCGCATTATGGGTACCTTAAATAAATAATAATATAATAGATGAGCATCTTAATGAAATGCAATGTACAGGGATAGGGATAATTGTAGACACGCACACTCACTCAGGTTGAATTGGATGGACTGGTGTCTTTATTCAACCTTACTAACTATGTAACTATGTAACCATTCCAAGAAATAACATTACCTTGTTACTGCACCTTATTGGATATAGTTAATGAGCTCCAACTGCCGCTGAAGTCCATCAGATGTGCAACTGGGACATTGCTGTCCTGCTTAAAGGGCCCTAATACCATTCTTGTTTGCAGTGGCGGCTGATGAAGTTTTAGGATTGGGGGGGGGCGTCAGACCCCGCCCTTCCTTTTTTGACCTCTCCCACTTCTCATAAGCCCCACCCCTTATAGAATCTACTCACTCCGTCCCCTGAATTCCACCCATAGTGTCAGGAGTATACAGCATCACAGACAGGGTATATAGTGCAGCCATAGTCACAGATATATTACAGCCTCCTGTACATATTACCCCCCTCCCTGTACATATTACCCCCTCCTTGTACATATTACCCTCTGTACATATTACTCCCCTCCTGTACATATTAACCCCTCCCTGTACATATTACCCCCTGTACATACTACCCTCCACCTGTACCTATTAACCCCCCTCCCTGTACATATTACCCCCCCTATACATATTACCCCCCTGTACATATTACCCCCATGTACATATTACACCCTCCTGTACATATTACTACCCTTGTACATATTACCCCCTATACATTTTACCCCCCTCCATGTACATATTATCCCCTCCTGTACATATTACCCCCCTGTACATATTTCCCCCTCCTGTACAGATTAACCCCTTCCCTGTAGATATTACCCCCTCCTGTACATAATAACCCCCCTCCCTGTACATATTACACCCACCTGTACATATTAACCCCCTCCCTGTACATATTACCCGCTCCCTGTACATATTACCCCCCCTGTACATATTAACCCCCCCCGTACATATTAACCCCCCGTACATATTAACCCCCCTCCCTGTACATATTACCCCCTGCACATATTACCCCTCCCTGTACATATTACCCCCCCTTGTACACCATATCCCCCTCCTGTACATATTACCCCTCCTGTACATATTACCCCTCCTGTACATATTACCCCCCCTGTACATATTACCCCCTCCCTTCATGTACATATTACACCCTCCTGTACATATTACCCCCCCTGTACATATTACTCGCTCCTGTACATATTACCCCTCCCTGTATATATTAACCCCCCTTTCTCTGTATGTAGTATACCCTCCCTGTACACAATACCCCCTCTTGCCCACATTTACTCCCCTTCCTTTTACACATCCCCCCATGTATTGCATCCTCCATATACACATTGGCCCCCATCCCCTTACACATTGCCTTCTTGCACTTGTCCACATATGGCTGAGATGTTGCAGTAATTACTGCTCAGCAGTAAAAAAAACAAAAATAGTTGTTGTTTTATTGTTCTCTCTCTCTCTATTCTCTCTCTATTGTTCTGCTCTTTTTTACTGTATTCTATTCTGCAATGTTTTATTGTGTTTTATTGTTAACCATTTTTTTGTTTTCAGGTATGCCATTCAGCTGCAGCGCGGATTTATTTATCTTGACGGCAACAGCGTTTGCTCCCACGATACATAAAGCCTTGACTCCAGCGCTGTCGGAGGTGATTTCACCACCACAGTTACAAAAAAGAGCATATATACCGAAGCATGGGGGCAGCAGGGGCGGAGGAGCGATTTGCTCCTAACTTTTGGGGCGGATGCCCCCATGCTTCGGCATATATATATTTTAGGCACAGGTTGCGTTAAAAAATGTTTTATTTTTTACTATGTTTTTTTTGTATTTGCTTTGCAGGTATGGTATGTCTTGCTGTTATACCTGTCACTACCTATTGCTACCTATTGCTATCATAAAAATGATTAAAAAAATATAAATGAAAGGAACAGTTTAAAAATAAAATAAAAAAGCAAAATGAATAATTAAAATAAATAAATAAAAAAGCACCCCTGTCCTCCCCTGCTCTTGCGCAAAGGCGAACGCAAGCGTCGGTCTCACGTCATGTGTAAACAGCAATTGTACCATGCATGTGAGGTATCACCATGAAGGTCAGATTGAGGGCAGTAATTTTAGCAGTAGACCTCCTCCATAAATCTAAAGTGGTAACCTGTAAAGGCATTTAAAGGCTTTTAAAAATGTATGTAGTTTGTCGCCACTGCACGTTTGTGTGCAATTTTAAAGCATGTCATGTTTGGTATCTGTGTACTCGACCTAAGATCATCTTTTTTATTTCATCAAACATTTGGGCAATATAGTGTGTTTTAGTGCATTAAAATTAAAAAAGTGTGTTTTTTCCAAAAAAAATGCGCTTGAAAAATCGCTGCGCAAATACTGTGTGAAAACAAAACATTAAACACACCATTTTAATCTGTAAGGCCTTTGCTTTAAAAAAAAATATAATGTTTGGGGGTTCAAAGTAATTTTCTTGCAAAAAAAAATAATTTTTTTTCATGTAAACAAAAAGTGTCAGAAAGGGCTTTGTCTTCAAGTGGTAAGAAGAGTGGGTGATGTGTGACATAAGCTTCTAAATGTTGTGCATAAAATGCCAGGACAGTTCAAAGCCCCCCAAATGACCCCATTTTGGAAAGTAGACACCCCAAGCTATTTGCTAAGAGGCATGTCAAGTCCATGAAATATTTTATATTTTGACACAAGTTGTGGCAAAAAGACAATTTTTTTTTTTTTTTGCACAAAGTTGTCACTAAATGATATATTGTTCAAACATGCCATGGGCATATGTGAAATTACATCCCAAAATACATTCTGTTGCTTCTCCTGAGTACGGGGATACCACATGCGTGAGACTTTTTGGGAGCCTAGCCACGTACGGGACCCCGAAAACCAAGCACCGCCTTCAGGCTTTCTAAGGGTGTAAATTTTTGATTTCACTCCTCACTGCCTATCACAGTTTCGAAGGTCATGGAATGCCCAGATGGCACAAAACCCCCACAAATGACCCCATTTTGGAAAGTAGACAACCCAAGCTATTTGCCTAGAGGTATGGTGAGTATTTTGCAGATCTCGCTTTTTGTAACAAAGTTTTGAAAATTGAAAAAAGAAAAAAAAATACATTTTTCTTTTCTTTCTTCATTTTCAAAAACAAATAAGAGCTGCAAAATACTCACCATGCCTCTCAGCAAATAGCTTGGGGTGTCTACTTTCCAAAATGGGGTAATTTGGGGGGGGGGTGTTTTTTTGTGCTATCTTGGCATTTTCCCGCAACTTGTGGCAAAATATAAAATATTCCATGGACTCAACATGCCTCTCAGCAAATAGCTTGGGGTGTCTACTTTCCAAAAAGGGGTCATTAGGGGGGGTTTTGTGCCATCTTGGCATTTTATGGCCTTCAAAACTGTGATAGGAAGTGAGGAATGAAATAAAAAATTTACGCCCTTAGAAATCCTGAAGGCAGTGATTGGTTTTCGGGGCCGCGTACACGGCTAGGCTCCCAAAAAGTCCCACACATGCAGTATCCCCGTACTCAGGAGAAGCAGCAAAATGTATTTTGGGGTGCAATTCCACATATAACCATGGCATGTGTGAGCAATATATCATTTAGTGACAACTTTTTGTAAAAAAAAAAATTTTTATTTTTATTTTTGTCATTATTCAATCACTTGGGACAAAACAATAAAATATTCAATGAGCTCAACATGCCTCTTAGAAATTTCCTTAGGGTTTCTACTTTCCAAAATGGGGTCATTGGGGGGGGGGGGGGGGGTTGTACTGCCCCGCCATTTTAGCACATCAAGAAATGAGATAGGCAGTTATAAACTAAAAGCTGTGTAAATTCCAGAAAATGTACCCTAGTTTGTAGACGCTATAACTTTTGCACAAACCAATAAATATACTCTTATTGACATTTTTTTTACCGAAGACATGTGGCTGAATACATTTTGGCCTAAATGTATGACTAAAATTGAGTTTATTGGATTTTTCTTATAACAAAAAGTAGAAAATATCATTTTTTTTCAAAATTTTTGGTCTTTTTCTGTTTATAATAGCAAAAAATAAAAATCGCAGAGGCAATCAAATACAATCAAGAGAAAGATCTATTTGTGGGGAAAAAAAGGACGCAAATTTAGTTTGGGTACAACATTGCATAACCACGCAATTACCAGTTAAAGCAGCGCAGTGCCAAATTGTAAAAAGTCCTCTGGTCTTTGACCAGCCAAATGGTCCGGGGCTGAAGTGGTTAAATATAAACGCACTGAGTTGTCTGACTTATTACTTCAAGGTGGTGCAAAGATGTCTGAACCCAGAGTGTCAGGTGGGTTGGAATGTTTACATGGTCACGGTGATGCAGATAAGCAGGTAAATCCAAGCAGTCCCCAAGGGGGCCATTCTACACGTATATAAATATATATTTATCTATTTAAGTTATAGACCAGGTTTTGGCGATCTGGGACCCTTTTTTGTCCCTTGTGATTTCCATCCAAATGTGTAGTAGAATTTGTTGTTTAGGGCACATTACATTATCAAAATTAAGGGACATGCCACAGATGGATCCCTAGAGTCCCAGGGAAACGCTCCGGCAGACAGAGTAGCAAAAGCTGCAGCAGAAAGACAGCCACAGCCACATGACACAAAGCTTCTATTATTCCAAAATGACATTACCACCCCCTCGTTCCAACACACATCAGCACTCTTGCAAAAACAGGCATCGGCTGATAACCTGGACTACTGGACCGATATGGGTTTGACCAGAGACCCTACAGGTCTCTGGGCAAACAAGGAGGGAATCATAGGCATATGATGTGACAGATCATTTTACCTGTTATACCTCAAGCTTTCCCCACTCGGGACCAACAAGTCAGTACTGTAGCAAAAACCCTAGTGGAGAAGTTTTTCGTTCATTACGGGCTGCCTCAGCGCTTACACTCAGATCAAAGTTGAGATTTTGAGAGCAAACTGATCAGAAGATTATGTGAACTCTTAAGTATAAAGAAATCCAGGACCACTCCTTACCACCCTCAAGGGGATCCAGAACCTGAGCGTTTCAACCATACAATGTTGAACATGTTGGGAACCCTTCCTTCGGAGAAGAAACAGCATTGGGGGGACCATATAGCTGCAGTGGTTCATGCTTATAATAGCACCTCAAATGATTCTACTGGATACTCCCCCTACAGATTAATGTTTGGAAGAGAAGCTTGGTTGCCAGTAGACCTGGCCTTTGGAACATCGTTAGATCACACCTTTCAGGCCTCCTACCGGTGGTATGTTGACAGACTTCCGAAGAATCTAAAATTGGCCTATGAAAAACCCAAGGAAGCATCTACTATCAGAGAAGAGAGGAACAAGAAAAACTTTGATCTCAGAGTAAGGGTTCAGGATCTACAACTCGGAGATTGAGAGTTGTTGCGTAATCTAGGGGTGCCTGGGAAACATAGGCTGGCTGACTGATGGCGCTCTTAACCCTACATTGTCTGTAAACAATTACCTGGGCTCCCTGTGTACCAGATTCGGCCTGAAGGGAAACTGGCCCACTGAAGACTTGGCATCGAAAACCATTTACTGCCTATATCCGAGGCTGTCTAAGTACCCCCATCCTCTTGCTTAGAGACTTATCAGTCCCCTACGCTGAGGCATAGGGCCAGAAAATCCTGCCCACCCATGCCACCTGAAGAGGAGAAGTGAAGAGGAAGAATTAACTCTTGATTGATTATGGGTCCCCCCTCTTGAAGACAATCCCATCACTCAGGGATTTGATGAGAGAGACAGTCAGGGGACACCCTTTATGAGGAAGACACGTCTCCCATTACAGGTAGTTGAAACACCAGATCTTCACCCACTAAGAAAAGATGAGGAAATCAAAATCCTACTTATGAAGTACAGAGAGAGACTATTTCAGAACAAGAACATGAGCCAGAGCCTGACTCGGAACCAGAGCCTGAACCAGGGCCTGAACCAGAACCTGAGCCAGAGCCAGATTTGGAACCAGAGCCTGAATCCGGATGTAGTTTCGATCAGATCAGGGCCCGGAGCCACCGGAATATATCTACTCCAGGTTGAGATGGAAGATATGCCCTTCAAAAAGACTGACGTATGATACCTTTGGGGAAAATTCTAACTCATCCCTACCGCTCAACGTTCTAGCCAAGCACTTGCCTCCTTTATTAAACCTTTAGTAAAGGATGACCTTAATCCACCCCCTGACACTACTGGGTGGGCCACTAATTTGTTACTGGCCTGTCACAAGATTGATATGACTTTGTCTGACAATGTATATACAGTGGGGACGGAAAGTATTCAGACCCCCTTAAATTTTTCACTCTTTGTTATATTGCAGCCATTTGCTAAAATCATTTAAGTTCATTTTTTTCCTCATTAATGTACACACAGCACCCCATATTGACAGAAAAACACAGAATTGTTGACATTTTTGCAGATTTATTAAAAAAGAAAAACTGAAATATCACATGGTCCTAAGTATTCAGACCCTTTGCTCAGTATTTAGTAGAAGCACCCTTTTGATCTAATACAGCCATGAGTCGTTTTGGGAAAGATGCAACAAGTTTTTCACACCTGGATTTGGGGATCCTCTTCCATTCCTCTTTGCAGATCCTCTCCAGTTCTGTCAGGTTGGATGGTAAACGTTGGTGGACAGCCATTTTTAGGTCTCTCCAGAGATGCTCAATTGGGTTTAAGTCAGGGCTCTGGCTGGGCCATTCAAGAACAGTCACAGAGTTGTTGTGAAGCCACTCCTTCGTTATTTTAGCTGTGTGCTTAGGGTCATTCGGCCCAGTCTGAGGTCCTGAGCACTCTGGAGAAGGTTTTCATCCAGGATATCCCTGTACTTGGCCGCATTCATCTTTCCCTCGATTGCAACCAGTCATCCTGTCCCTGCAGCTGAAAAACACCCCCACAGAATGATGCTGCCACCACCATTGTCAGTAACTTGGTAGGAGGCTGAGATGCTGGGAGGGCTCCCCTTGCGGCCGAGCGCAGCACACCACTTAAGGTGGAACAGCAGGTGTGGTGCCCACAGAAGCACGGGTGCCGGGTTGCTGGAGACAGGCATGCTTGAAAGGTCCAGGAGACAGAGTCCAGTGGAATAACTGAATAGCGGAGCCGGGAGCCAGGCCAGGGGTCATTCACAGAGAGACAGTCCAGGATCAGAATGACCTAAGATCAGCTGCGTCTTAGTACAGGGAGCAGGATAAGCAGAGTCCAAAATTCAGTCCGGGGTCAGATGCTGGGAGCAGGCAGGAGGAAGTCAGGTGCAAGCCAAAGGGTCAAGCCAGAGGATCAGGAAGAGCAGGTCAAAACAAGCCAGGTCGGTACACAGGAGATCAGATCAGCAGATAATACAGGGGACAGGAACACAGGGGGAGCTGAAGACAAACCAGCAATTGCAGACACTAGCAGACTTCCTTATATAGGCCCATGTGACCTGCTGGTAGAGATACTGGGTCCTAAAGTCCTTCTCCTGCCAGAGATGCTGGGTCCTAAAGTCCTTCTCCTCCCATAAGTGCTGGTAGAGATGCTGGGTCCTAGATCCCTTCTCCTGCTGTTGATTCCCTGACAACCATGCTTTACTGTTGGGACTGTATTGGACAGGTAATGAGCAGTGCCTGGTTTTCTCCACACATACCGCTTAGAATTAAGGCCAAAAAGTTCTATCTTGGTCTCATCAGACCAGAGAATCTTATTTCTCACCATCTTGGAGTCCTTCAGGTGTTTTTTAGCAAACTCCATGCAGGCTTTCATGTGTCTTGCACTGAGGAGAGGCTTCCGTCGGGCCACTCTGCCCTAAAGCCTGGTGGAGGGCTGCAGTGATGGTTGACTTTCTACAACTTTCTCCCATCTCCCGACTGCATCTCTGGAGCTCAGCCACAGTGATCTTTGGGTTGTTCTTTACCTCTCTCACCAAGGCTCTTCTCCCCAATAGCTCAGTTTGGCCGGACGGCCAGCTCTAGGAAGGGTTCTGGTCGTCCCAAACATCTTCCATTTAAGGATTATGGCGGCCACTGTGCTCTTAGGAACCTTAAGTACAGAAGAATTTTTTTGTAACCTTGGCCAGATCTGTGCTTTGCCACAATTCTGTTTCTGAGCTCTTCAGGCAGTTCCTTTAACCTCATGATTCTCATTTGCTCTGACATGCACTGTGAGCTGTAAAGTCTTATATAGACAGGTGTGTGACTTTCCTAATCAAGTCCAATCAGTATAATTAAACACAGCTGGACTCAAATGAAGGTGTAGAACCATCTCAAGGATGATCATAAGAAATGGACAGCACCTGAGTTAAATACATGAGTGTCACAGCAAAGGGTCTGAATACTTAGGACCATGTGATATTTCAGTTTTTCTTTTTTAATAAATCTGCAAAAATGTCAACAATTCTGTGTTTTTCTGTCAATATGGGGTGCTGTCAGTGGCGGCTGGTGAAGTTTTAGGATGGGGGGCGCCAGGCCCAGCCCTTCCTTTTTGGCCCCTGCCACTTGGTGAAAATGGGTGTGGTTTCAGCGAAATAGTGGGCTTGGCTCTAAGGTGGTGTGGTTAGTGTCTGAGTTGATCGAGGGATGGAGGGAGAGGGAGAGAGGGATGGAGGGACAGCAGGCCCAGATCCTACACAACAATATAAATAGGTGTATTCTAGAAAGTTTAACAATCAGCAGATAAAGATACCCCAAACACCTGGTGTTAGCACTTCAATCATCCCGGCACCATGGTTGTTATGGTGTCAGAATGATTGAAGTGCATTATTTCTATTATTACCTTGTAATATAAAACTAAATCATTCAACTCACCATAATGCAGAATCAGTGGGAGCCTAGAGCGTGTCACTAGTCACGTCGCCTGCCACCAGATGCCATCAGATGTCCCCAGTGGAGTCCCTCCTTACATCAGGTGCCCCCAGCGGTGTCCCTCCTTACATGGAGCCTGTGTCACATCAAATGCAGCCTGTGTCACCACCAAATTGCAGCAGCATGTGTCACCACCAAATTGCAGCAGCATGTGTCACCACCAAATTGCAGCAGCATGTGTCACCACCAAATTGCAGCAGCCTGTGTCACCAAATTGCAGCAGCCTGTGTCACCACCAAATTGCAGCAGCACGTGTCACCAAATTGCAGCAGCACGTGTCACCACCAAATTGCAGCAGCATGGGTCACCAAATTGCAGCAGCATGTGTCAACAAATTGCAGCAGTATGTGTCACCAAATTGCAGCAGCATGTGTCACCAAATTGCGGCAGTGTCACCAAATCGCAGCAGTATGTGCCCCTAAATTGCAGCAGTGTCACCAAATTGCAGCAGTGTCCCCAAATTGCAGCAGTATGTGTCCCCAAATTGCAGCAGTGTCCCCAAATTGCAGCAGTATGTGTCCCCAAATTGCAGCAGTGTCACCAAATTGCAGCAGTATGTGTCCCCAAATTGCAGCAGTGTCCCCAAATTGCAGCAGTATGTGTCCCCAAATTGCAGCAGTATGTGTAACCAAATTGCAGCAGTGTCACCAAATTGCAGCAGCATGTGCCCCTAAATTGCAGCAGTGTCACCAAATTGCAGCAGTGTCACCAAATTGCAGCAGTATGTGTCCCCAAATTGCAGCAGTGTCCCCAAATTGCAGCAGTATGTGTCACCAAATTGCAGCAGTGTCACCAAATTGCAGCAGTATGTGTCCCCAAATTGCAGCAGTGTCACCAAATTGCAGCAGTATGTGTAACCAAATTGCAGCAGTGTCACCAAATTGCAGCAGCATGTGTCACCAAATTGCAGCAGTATGTGTCCCCAAATTGCAGCAGTATGTGTCCCCAAATTGCAGCAGTATGTGTCCCCAAATTGCAGCAGTATGTGTCCCCAAATTGCAGCAGTGTCACCAAATTGCAGCAGTATGTGTCCCCAAATTGCAGCAGTGCCACTAAATTGCAGCAGTATGTGTCCCCAAATTGCAGCAGTATGTGTCCCCAAATTGCAGCAGTGTCCCCAAATTGCAGCAGTATGTGTCCCCAAATTGCAGCAGTATCACCAAATTACAGCAGTATGTGTCCCCAAATTGCAACAGTGTCACCAAATTGCAGCAGTATGTGTCCCCAAATTGCAGCAGTGTCACCAAATTGCAGCAGTATGTGTCCCCAAATTGCAGCAGTGTCACCAAATTGCAGCAGTGTCACCAAATTGCAGCAGTATGTGTTCCCAAATTGCAGCAGTGTCACCAAATTGCAGCAGTGTCACCAAATTGCAGCAGTATGTGTCCCCAAATTGCAGCAGTGTCACCAAATTGCAGCAGTGTGTGTCACCACCAAATCCCCCTCCCCCCGTTACTTACCTTGCTATGTGTTGTCCTCTCCAGCGGTGTCTCCTGTGGAGAGCTCCGTTCTATTCATACTTCCTGTTTCCTCTCTCTCTCTCTCTCTCTCTCTCGAGAGAGAGAGAGAGAGAGAGAGAAACAGGAAGTGACATCATACTCAGATGTCAATCAAACCGCCCGGCGATAGTAATAGATACTAGCGTCGGGCGGAAGCTACTCGGCGCTGCACAAAGCGCCGCAAAGCAGGCCAAACGCCCGCAAATGCAGTGCCACGTCTGCAATCTCGTGATTGCATAGATGTGGCGCTTCCCATAAGTGCATTGTGTCTGGCGTCTCACTGTGTCCAGCTTCCGAACACAGTGCACTTAAAGCGGGGGTCCACCTATCTATCGTTTTTTTTTTTTTTGAGTTCATTCACAAACTTTCTTCTCAGCATTACATACTCACATATTGTGTGTAATATGTCCGCCTGTGTCAGATTTCGTCGGAAAGAATAACTTATATTATTCACTGCAGGCGGTTTCCATCTTCTTTGAAGCCCACAAGCATTTATTTCCTGGATGCGGTGAATGCTGTGCTCCCAGCATTCACCGCTCGTTCCCGCACATGCTCAGTGGCATCCTGGGAAGCCTGAGACTAGCTCCCAGGAGACTGTGCGGAGTCTGGGAGAGGCTAGAAACACGCCTACTCCCACGGGAGGAGAACCAGGAAGTGCAAAGAAGAATAGAAAAATAAAAGGTAATTACGGCGATTTAAATTTTTTTAAACGGCATGTCAGCATCTAGGCAAGGAAGAGAATACATACAGATATTGTTCAAAATTTGGGTGGAACCCCGCTTTAAGGACCGTTTTTTGTATTTTTTTTTAAAGGGCCAGCTTTAGATTTTTTTTTTTTTATACATTCTTTTTTTTTTTTGACTGCCTGGAGGAGGGGCGGCGCCCAGGCGCCCCCTATGGATGGGCCGCCACTGGGTGCTGTGTGTACATTAATGAGGAAAAAAATGAACTTAAATGATTTTGGCAAATGGCTGCAATATAACAAAGAGTGAAAAATTTAAGGGGGTCTGAATACTTTCCGTCCCTACTGTAAGTTACTGTTAGAAGATACTTCTTTGGATCGGTTACTTGCTGTTACGACTTTTTTTTTAATATAATCTTTATTTTACATTTTCAATATAACATACATTGAGAAAAACAAAAGGGAGACAATAAGTGAAAGAGAAGGCGTACGAGAAATAGGGGCATTGGGCTACTAGTGTCAGGAGGTTCTTTGATACATACAGTTGCCAACATCATATGACTGCATCATTTTATACCAAGACAACAGGGGAGGGGGTGTGCTTTCAAAGCAGTGTACCAAGCCAGGATTGCGTACTCACGTATCATAAACAACACTGTGAACAATGCACCCATTATGATCCTGAATAAGAAGGGAGGGAGGGTAAAGAAGGTGGGAGAGGGAACATAGACAAAAACAATAAACAGTCAGCACTATATCTGCAGTAAAAAATTGTATTGGCATAAAGAATCCGGGGGTCTATAGCATGTAGGACTCATCCCCATAGGCATTATGGTAAATTATAAACCTAGGGGCAATAAATTATGGTGCCTGTACCGTATTAGAAGCATAATGCATCCAAGTGGCCCATATACTATAGAACTTGTCATATCTGTCCTTGCACTTTGCCACCCTCTCCTCCACCGCCATAATAGTATTGATCAGACGGACCCAGTCAGATCGTCCATGAACATGAGTCGACTTCCAATGTATGGGAATCAGGCGCCGGGCAGCGTTTAAAAGGTGTGGCAGAACCAATTTACGGTAGGTGCTAAGAGGAGTGGATGGCACGTGAAGTAGAAACTCCAATGGGGAGTCATGCATATCAATATCTAAGATAACTTTTATCTGGGTTCTGACATCTTGCCAGAAGGGCCTAAGCTTCGGGCACTCCCACCATATATGTAGGTAGGTACCTCAAAGCCCACAGCCCCTCCAACAGACATCAGAAGCTGTCGGATACATTTTGGCCAAAATGGCCAGAACTCTGTACCATTGGGACAAAAGCTTAAAGCTATTTTCTTGCATCTTTGTTTCCACAGAACTCTTGTAGGTAAGATGATATAAATGATCCAATAGAGTCTCTGTAAATGTATGCCACAGGTCTCTCTCCCCTTCTCGCACATACACTGGCTTACTCCGGGATTCCGCAGACTGCAACATCTCATAGAGCACAGAAATAGAGTGGGGAACAGGGTCTGAAGATGTACATAGCTTTTCAAACGGGGTCAGGGAGGAAGGGGGCTGGATGGTATGAGGCAAACTTTGTACAAAGTGATGTAGTTGTCTGTAGTGACACTCATCCATCGGGAATTGGCTGAATCGAGAACAGAGCCAATCCGGCGACAGCAGTCCCTGTGCATTTAATGTGTCCCACAACCTCAACACGTGGACAGAATCAGGGGACACAAAGTCTGAAAGGCCTCGGCACTCCCGGGGGAGCAATGGAGCATGGGAAGTTATGGCCAGCTAAAAATTTCTCAAGGGGAACTCAGGATTTAGTGGTAGTGTGATGTTGCCAGTCTAATACCCATTGCAGAGCAATCGCCTCATAGTACTTATGTATGGAAGGAACCCTCAGCCCCCCTAGCCTCTTAGGATGTTGTAGAGTGTGGAGGGCTAAACGGCCATATACATTTCAAGAACAGACTGTTGAAAGCTAAGAAAAATGACCAGGGTAGTGATATAGGCACCATCTGAAGATAGAAGAGGGCTCTTGGCTGTACATTCATCTCCTGGATACTGACTCGGCCCATCCATGAGAAGGTATTATGATCCCAGCACAGTAGGTCAGCTTTAATTGTGGAGAGCAAAAGGGTATAGTTACAGGTATATAGCTGTGTGAATATGGCTGGGAGGTAAATGCCCAAATATTTTAAGGAGGAACTACACCATGTGAAAGAAAAGGAAGCTTGCAGTTGGGAGTGCATCACAGGGGGAATAGCAAGGGGGAGAATCTCCGACTTGCTATAGTTGATTTTAAAATTGAAGAGGGAGTGGAATCTCCATAATTCCGCCATGATATTGGGAAAGAAAATCAATGGGTCTGCCACATAGAATAGCACGTCGTCGGCGTATGCCGACAGCTTATGTTCTGTCGTCCCTACCTTAAACCCTGTAATGTTAGGATTTGACCGTATCATGTTGAGCAGCGGTTCTAGGGTAAGGGAAAATATCAGTGGGGACTGGGGGCACCACTGTCTTGACCCATTCCGTATAGGGAAGGCGTTGCAGAGAGTTCCGTTAACCTTAATCCGGGCCTCTGGGGAACTGTATAAAGAGCCTATCCACCGAAGCATGTTTTGGCCAAGGCCCAGTCTAGATAATATTGCCTGAAGATACGTCCAGTCCACCAGGTCAAAAGCCTACTCAGCGTCAGTAGACAGTAGAAGACAGGGTGAACTGGATTTCTGTAAGTTTGCCCAGTGGATTAGTTGTATAGCTCGGTTGGAGTTGTCTCTAGCCTCCCTCCCTGCTATGAAGCCCATTTGGTCTGAATGAATCACTGTCGGTAGAATAGGTTTTAGCCTATTCGCCAAGATCTTCGCTAGGATCTTAATGTCGGTGTTCAGTAATGAGATCAGTCTATAGCTACTTGGGGTAGAAGGGTCTTTCCCTTCCTTCAGGAGGATCGTAATATGGGCTAACAGTGCTTCTTTCGGGAGGGAAGTTCCCGATGCAAGGGCATTAAAATATGCACACATATATGATTGGTGAGAATTTGCGATAGTATGCATTGGTGAACCCATCAGGTCTAGGACTCTTGCCCTGTGGCAGGTCCTTAATTACCGACTCAATCTCCATTACAGAGATAGACTTATTGAGCTGTTCACTGATTTGTGTCATTAGTTGGGGGGCCAGGGCCACTTCTAAATACTGTGAAATGCATTCTGTTTTCTGCAGGGGTGTGTGACCGGTGAGTGTGGCAGGGAGCTGGTAGAGTTGGGCATAGTAGTCCTTAAAAGCATCAGTGATTTTTGAGGACAGTACTGTCTGAGATCCCGAGGTGGTTTGTAGTTTATAGACGTGACCGGATGTCTGCTGACGCTTAAGGGCTCTAGCCAGGAGTCTCTCGCATTTGTTTCCAAACTCATAGAATTTATGGGAAACATATCGCAATCTATCTCGTGTGCGTGTCTCCAGTAGGAGTTCCTCCCTAAGAGACAAAAGCTCTGTGTGTAGAGTTGGAGTCATTCGACACTTATGTTTAAGCTCAGCGGTTCGTAGTTTAACCAATAGGGTCTGCAGTGCACGCTTTTTTTAGCCTGGATCCCTGGGCGATAAGCTCCCTTGTACCACAGCCTTATGTCTCTCCCACACTGATGCCAGTCCCCCGTCATATTCTCCCTAAAATAAAAGGAAATGGTATCAGAGACCCGCTTCCGTGCTACTGCATCATCCAGTAGGTTTTCATTTAATCGCCAAGTCCACTGCCGGACATCTGATGACAGAGGGGCGAGGGAGACGGAGATGGGCGCATGGTCAGAAATGGTGAGTGATCCGATTGACGCACTGGAGAGCGACTCCAGGAAACATTGGTCCACCAACAATAGATCTATCTGTGTATACACGTTGTGTGTGGGGGAATAGTAACTGAAGTCCTTTGTGCTGGGGTGGAGTACTCTCCAGCAGTCAACTAGATGATGGGCGTGTAGAGATTTATAAAAATATTTAAGAGATGCAAAGAAGTGTGTGGAACGGCCAGAGGAAGTATCCATCTGCAGCTCAGGACAGTCATTGAAGTCCCCACCCACCACCAGTTGTTCCTCACAGGATTTGGAGAGAGAATCCAATAACCCGTCCAAAAACGCCAGCTGCCGGGTGTTAGGTGCACATAGCGCCACAAGGGTAAGCTTACGATCAAACAGAGTACCTTTCAGAAAGACAAATCTGCCTTCTGGATCTGCGTAATGGTCTAGGGGGACAAAAGGGCAATGCCTATGTATCGCAACGGTCACTCCACCAGATTTAGGTCGGGGTGGATTGCTGAGATACCACTGATTGTATAGATGTGTGGGAAGGCAAGGAACGGAGTTAGTCCTAAAATGCGTTTCCTGCAAGAGTAAAATGTGTGCTCCCAGTCTTTTTGTCTCAAGCCACAACTTACTGCTTTTGGATGGAGTGCTCAGGCCATGAACATTATACGATACAATCTTCATAGCAGCTATAGCTGGTCATCTAGTAGTGTACCCCAAGGGGCCTAAGGAGGACGGGAAGAGACCTGCGGCAGACCGACCCAGAAAACCTGGAATGCTGAGGAGACATAACATGTAAGTAAAAACCAAGAAAAAAACCCATATCAATAAAACAAAACAAATAAAGAACCAAACAAAGAAAGAGTGCCCAATGGGTGAGTGAATAACACTAATGTCAACAGTGCAGGGGCCACCCCGTGGTCAGCTGGCCCAAAAAGGTGGAAGTGACCCAAGCACCGCAGATGTCCCTGTCCGGGGAGTGCAACTTCCAGGAGTTCACCTATGGAGGGTGAGTGGGGAGGTATCAGGCGAGAACCCAACTGAGGGTCCTGCTCCAGTCAGGTAGCACAACTAAAATTTGGATGTGCATGCAAATGAACTGCAGCAGCAACAACAATCCTAAAAATAGGAAAGAAAGAAGAAAGTCAACAGGATCTGGTATAGGCATTTATTGTGCAGCCGAAGAAGAAGGCCTCTGCTCGGCAGAAGTAGCGGGGTCATTGTGGGGCTTGTTTCGGCGCCTGCGATGTGCTGGCCGCCATGGCTCCGGGCGAGCTGGTACTGGAATCTCTGAGGAACTGTGCTATTCCGGAATATCCACCACAGGCAGGCCAAGACAGGAAAGAAAATGGGGTAGATCCGATTTGTTTCACAGGGTAATTTGTTGACCGCGTTTAGTGACTGAGAGGCTAAAGGGGAATTCCCAGCGGTAGATCAGATGAGCCTCCTGCAGGACTTCCAGCAAGGGTTTAAGGGCTCCACACTGCATCAATGTGCATCTGGAAAGATCCGGAAATAGGGACAACTTCGCTCCAAAGTCCACGTGGCAGACCCCCGAACATGGTACACGATACGTTCCTTCAGGGAATATTTGTGCAGCTTACAGATTATGTCTCGAGGTTTATCTGGATCATCTGAGGAGGGCCTGAGGGCTCTATGGGCTCGATCAATTTCTGTGATCAGGTGCTTCCCTGCCCAAGATCTGTTTGAACACCCCCTGAAGGGTTGGAATTATGTCACTGGGTGCTGTAGCCTTCGGCAGGCCTCTTATGCGAATGTATACCCTGCGGCTACAATTTTCTACATCATCATCATGGTCTAGCAAAGAGTAAATTCTTTGATCTTGCATTTTGCAGTGTGTCTGCAGGGCTTGTAAGGTAGGGTGATGTCCTCCACTGATGCTTTCAAAGATTCCACTCTACCCCCAATGTGAGCTGTATCAGCTTGCAGGTCCTCAATGTCCTTTCTGAGGGCTTTCTCCATCTGGGCCACAAAGCACTCTAAATGAGCCCTAGTGGGGACTGCTAGAATATGTGGCCACAGGTCTCCATCCTCCAGGGCCTCTCCTATATTCATGGGCCCAGCAGATGTGCGGGGGGGGGCTCGGGAAGTGGATAAGTGAGGCATGGAAGATCCTGCTATGGTGTTGTAGGGGGACCCATGTGTAACCCTGCTGCTGCCCTCCTGGGTTTCATGTACATCCAGACTGCTGGAGAGGCTGCCATGGGAGCCTGATGGAGAGGGGGAGGAGGTGAGATGGATGGCAGACGCGTTAAGGGGATCAGAGACGCTGCACGTGCGGCTGGAAAGCACTCACCCAGCGCCATCTTGGATCGCGACACATGCTGCCGGTCTCCGCCGGTAAAGCAGGCTTCTAAGGAGCTAGAACGGAGCCGAGGGGTCCTCCTGGGCTGCGGGGATTTCTTCCACTTTGATGGCATCCTGTCCGGCGGGTGAGAGCTCTCTGTCAGCTGCTGCAGAAGCTGATATTAGGAGCGGGTCAGACGGAGCTCAGTTCACACACGTCCACTCCCTCCCATGCCTCAGCCATGCCCCCCCCAGCTGTTACGACTTCTGATTTGTCATATAATTAATCATTCACTTTCTTATGATACAGTAATCTGATCCCACAGGTTGTGTTCTGTCATCGGGGACCAAAGACTTTCAAGTGGGGGGAGGATGTAGCAATGTGGACTACGATTGCAAAGTACAGCTATTCACTGTAATTCCATAGATCGTATTGTCCCTCTATTGCCCAGCGCCACTAACTGACATCATTTGTGGGCCAAACCAAAAGGATTGTGGGATTAGTAGTTCCTCAGAATGGTTATTCCCCCGCATGTTTATACTCGAACTACATATCCCAGGGTACTTTGCTACTATCAGAGGGATTGCTGGGAAGAGCTATAAAAGAGGCAAGAGACCTGCCCACGCTCTCTTCTTCCTGGGCCTCGTGTGTGACGGACCTCTCTGTACAGAGAGGATGAGGTTGCGGCCTACCATGCGGTGCACAACATTCCAACCCCGCCAAGGAGGGCTCAGCACTGCTTGCTGTTCATCAGACATCAGTCCAGCATCAACTTGGCAGTCCGTCAAACCCACGCTTTGTGCTTCGCATCAGGTGATCATCACAGCGGATCCTCTGCAAAGACGCCTCTCCAGAAGTCGCTATTCAGAAGGCGCTGAATTGGTCTGGTCATTGGTGAAAGGGCAATTGCCAACCTTTGCAAACCTTTCTCTGTTGCTTCACTGGGACACTGTACACAGACAGCTTTACTTTGGGAATACTTTACTGCACTTCTATTTTCTAACACTGTACATAGACACCTTTAGCTTCAACCATTCCAAGAAATACCATTACCTTGTTACTGCACCTTATTGGATATAGTTAATGAGCTCTCACTGCCGGTGAACACCATTAGGCCTGCAACTGGGACATTGCTGTCATTACTGCTTAAAGGGCACTCATACCATTCTTGTTTGCTTGATCTCTCGTTAGGATTAAAGGTTAAATAGGCCGGCCTGGGTTTTCCTTCAGAAGTGTTGCCAGTATTAATGCCTAACTCTTGCTTATTCTTTTAGGTCATGTTCAAGTGGTATTTCATTGTACTTATGCAGGGCCGTCTTTAAGACAGGGCAAAAGGGGCAGCTGCCCTGGGCCCTGTCATTGTGGGGACCAAAGCAGCTGCCTCATAGTTGCCAACTATCCCAGTTTAAATTCCCTCCTCCCTTGAGGTTTTAGTCCTGTGCTGTGTCGTAATATCTCAGTTCTGCTGAGAAGTTCTGTTACTAATGCTGACCAGCTCTGCCCTATTGTTGTGTACAGATGACTCACCTGCAGACTCTGTGTTTACATGTAAATACCGGCATTGATATGTAAATAGCGGCTGCATTTTTATGTAAATAGTGGCGGATCAGCAGTATTCATATGTAAATAGAGGTGGTATTCATATGTATATCATGCTTCCCTGAGGTAATATCCACTGTAGCATGGGGGATTGTTCAGCTCCGTGATAGATGCGTTTTTATGTAGTGAGTCCACATCAGACAGGCATTTATAGTTAAGGGCCTAGTAGCCCACGTTTATTAAAGGATGAACACAAAACAAAAATCCACTCAGGAATCCCATGCAGGGGTCTAAACTTCATTAAGACACAACTAAAAATACAAGCCAACCTGGCTACTCTTCAACAGCACTGCTGTTACAGGTACTGGTCCTCAAACCACCACTCTTCTAGCAATCAAACAACAATCAACTTCTGCTCTAACCTTACTGTGTCCTTAGACTGACCAGTCCTTGGTCTTCTAATAAGTGTCCTTACAAACGCAAATCCTTTCTGTCCAACATCAGGGATGAGCAGCCGTGCTCCTGGATATCTCCTCACATGGAGACACTCTCTCTCTCAGAGCTAGGACCAGCTGCCTTAATCAAGACCTGAAAAAAAAACCTTAAACTGCGGTCCACGGACTTGGAAGTCTGTCCCACCTGGATCTCTATTAGACTCCCAATAAAACCAGCCCCGGAATGGACTTTACCAATATAGGGTGAAGAACTATCCTTCTTTACCCTGAAGTCTTTGCTGGAATTATCTTAGATTATATAAAAAACAGTGTAGCGCTGGATTGTGAGAAAAAGCGCATATATTGATATATGCGAATATACTAAAACCCGTAAATTTAGGAAGGCTATATGTCACTATTCTAAAGTGATCAAACACACATGTGTGACTCTAAAAAGTGTTCAAATAAACCTATATAGGTATATGAACAGTGAATAATATGAACAAATACGTGTATATGATGTGGATATATTACGTGAACTAGATATCAACGTAAACAACAAAGATCAATACCGTTATGATTGGCAATATGTAATTAGGAAAATATGTCAACCACTTGATGTTGATTATTCCAAAAAAAACTTTTTAGTGCTTAACAATATTATAATTATTAGTTAATCATATGATAAAAACAAAAGACAAAAATACCCAAAAATAGTGAAAAATATATGAATAAAGGAGTGGGAAAGTTAGAACCACCCAAAAAGTTCATATACTACAAAATAAGTGTAGAGTCCCAAACTTGATGAAATTCCAGCATATAATTTCAATTCAGTGTTCCACTGCAACTGTAGCCCATCACCAAGAGAATAAGGCTGGAGGCTTACCAGACAGCCTGCGACCACCCTTATTCAGGGGGGTCTAAACAGGCTCAGTAGAGATGTATGGGTCCAGTAGATCTCACCTAGAAGGGCTCCACAGGAAGATATTGCTTGTGGTCACCGGATACTTTCCAGAGGTGTTCCTCGCTTGGCAAATCGAGGGGTTCCAGGCAAAGTACAGCAGTATTGTCAGCAGGTGCCCCAGAAAGAAAAAAAGGACTCCGATAGTGCAGACCAATCTTACTGCTTTATTTAAAAGGATGCCATCAAATATATATAAAAACAAAACTTCTGGCAGGGGATGGTAACAAAAACAAACTCCACCGCCGTTTAAAATCAAATCGCGCATGCGCGACACGAGCTCACGTTGTGACCCTACGGCCGTTTCGTCACAACTGACGTCATCAGGGGTACGTGGCCACGCTCGCGCATGCGCTATAAATACACAAGCGCCGTAGCGCCATAGCTTATTCATTGGCTGAGGGAGAACGAGGGCGGACATCAATCCACTGAATCCAGTGCTGTCAATCACTCCAGCACAGTGAGACCGCCCACACATACACACCTCCTCTTTGCTTTAGATAAAGAGATGTTCACCTGGGGCAAGACCGTGTGTTACACTGCCATCTAGGGGTTGAAAAAGAGCAGAACCAAAACATATTCCAAAAAAAATAAAATGAATACTTGTTAAATGTGTAAACAAACAAGCACTCTTATAAAAAGGAAATATGTATTGCCCACTACCATCTGGTGGCTGGAAAGAACCACCAGTATGGGACCCATTAAAGTGCATAAAGAGAGGTGTATAAAAATTACGAGTGAATTTAAGTTCTCCATCAGCCAAGACATATCGCAAATTTAAATAAAATAAAAAATCGGTGAATACAAACATTTTTACAATATGTAAAAAAAGAATATGTAAAAGAGGGGGTAATGATAATGTATATCCAAAGGGAGGAAACTTTTATTTGTCCAAATATGTCTAAAGATAAATCTAATAAAAAGGAGAGGAATGTATATTTATTTCCAAATCATCAACCCAAAAGTTCCTTTCAACTGTTGTTAATAAAACAATTAATATCCCATTCTATATTCAACCCATTGGGGGCATGAGAACCAAGTTTGTAGATCCAGCTTGTTTCAGACCTGGAGATGGTTCTTTTTCCATTGCTACCCCGCCAATGGGGAATATACTTTTCAATGCCGATAAACACAGTTCCCTTAGGATTCCTATCATGTACTGCATCATAGTGCCTAGAGACACTGTGTTTATCGAAACCCTGTTTGATATTGGTAATATGTTCTGCTAGCCTCACGTTAAGTTTCCTAATCGTACGCCCAACATACTCCAACCCGCATGGGCACCTGAGTAAATACACAACACATTTGGTTGTGCATGTGATAAGTGATCTAATGGGGTATGTGGCTCCTGTACCACTAGAGGTAAACTCCGTTATTCTTCTATCCCTTAGTGAGTTGATACTGCAAACATTACATCTCCTGCAGGGGGAGAACCCTTTTAAATCACCAAAAAACGTAGGACGTTTAGGTGGAACAGGGATATTCGGTGCTAGCAGATGCCTAAAACTGGTGGCTCCCCTAAATAAAATTTGCGGTTTATCCGACAAAAGGGGGCCCAAAATTCGATCGTTTTTAATAACAGACCAGTGTTTTTTGATTATCCTTTTAATGGCCCAGTGTTGGCTTGAATAGGTCGTGAGGAAAGCTAACCCAAAATCCTCCCTGTCCGCTATCTGGGGGGGTTTATCACGTAATAATTCCTCACGCTCCCTATTTCCTATCTCAACAATCAGAGAATCAAGCATAACGGGATCGTAACCTTTGATCGAAAATTTTGATTTTAGAATTAGAGCCTCTCTATGGTACTCATTGATATCAGAACAGTTTCGTCTTAGACGCAGGAACTGGCCCTTAGGTACAGCAGACAGCCAAGATTGATGATGACAAGAATCGAGTGGTATAAAACTGTTCCTGTCTGTTGTTTTAAAGTAAGTCGAGGTGGTAATAGCATCATTAACAATGGTGATAGCCAGATCCAAAAAATGGATTTGAGTAGAGCTGGCTTCATGGGTTAGTGATATGCCTCTATCATTATTATTAAGTACAGACAGAAAAGTGGTTACAGAATTGATGTCACCGTCCCAAATGAACAGGACATCATCAATGAAGCGTCTCCACATAACCAACTGGGGTGGACTGTCCTTTAGTACCACATCCTCCTCCCACTTGGCCATGAAGAGGTTGGCCATACTGGGAGCAAATTTGGCTCCCATGGCCACTCCCTTTGTTTGTAAATAGTGTGTGCCACCATACCAGAAATGGTTATGTTCCATCGAGAAGTCCAGTAGCTCCATCACGAAATTACATTGCGTGATGGAGATACTGGAGTCCCGATAGAGGAAGTGCCGTACAGCCTCATGACCTAAACTGTGGGATATTGATGTATAGAGTGACGCTACATCTGCTGTCACCAGCATATATGTAGCCTTCCACTCTATTCCTCTCAGTATATTAAGGACATGCTTAGTGTCCCTAAGGTAGGAAGGGGTGCCCACCACCAGTGGTTGTAGAAAAAAATCAATATATTTTCCAACGCGTGAGGTTACTGAATCAATACCACTGATAATGGGCCTCCCTGGTGGATTGATCAAGGTCTTATGAATTTTCGGTAATATGTACATTACCGGTAGCCGAGGGGCCAGGGGGACCAAGTACTCCCTTTCTTTTTTATCAAGAATCCCTAAATTATAACCTTTATCAATCAGGACTTTTAGTTCCCGCTTAAAACCAGAGGTCGGGTCAGAAGGTAAAGGAGAGTACGTGTTTGTATCCGAAAGGATTCTTAATATTTCATTGTTATACGAATCATGATCCAGGATTACTATCGCCCCGCCCTTATCCGCGGGGCGTATAACGATGTCCTTCCTATTCATCAAAGCCTCCAAGCCACTTTTAATATTATGTTGAGTCCGTACTGATCTAATATTTAAATTAGCCAGATCATTCAGTACCAAATCGCGAAAAACGGTGACATTCGGTGCCGTGGTACTGGGAGGGTTAAAGAGTGACGCATTCCTCAATCCTGAATGTGCAACCACAGAAGCCTCTCTACTAAGTTGCCTAGCCGGATTACTTAGAATATATCTTTTTATATTTAATTTGCGCGTGTACTTTTGCACATCAATGAACGTTTGAAACTTATTAAGATTTCGTGGTGGTACAAACTTCAAGCCCTTGCTAAGGGTAGAGAGTTCATCCTTAGAAATTACTTTTGTGCTTAAATTGATAATGCCACTTATATCCTCCTCCTTTTTGGAGTGAAGCTTCCTCCCCCCTCTGCACCCTCTCTTGCATCTCCGTTTCTTTTGTTCCTTCCCTTTCCGACCAACTGAAAATCCCGGTTAGAATGGTTGTTTCCAGTATGTCGGGTCTGGGAGGAATCTAAAGAATTATAATTCCTATTAAAACTTGATATGTTATCATTCATACCATCACGTAAAGGGGAAAATCTATTCCCTACATTGACCCCATATTGGTCGCGTACCTCATCATTATCACGATAATTTTCCCAGGGCCTCTGTACATGGGAATCAGGGAATGGTTGGTTACTACCACAATTATGGTGGGCCTCCCGATCATTCAATCTCCTCCATGGTAAAGGGGACCGACGTCGTGATCGAGAGGAGGAATTCCTCCTACTTCCTCCACCTCTCCTTTGATGAGGGTGTCCTCGAGATCTCCCATTTCCCCGTAAATGGGGGGAGGGAAAATGACCTCGAGGTGTCTCCACCCTAGTGTTCCCCTGTATGCCTTGGGACACAGACCGAACCTGGGCGCCTGAAATATTATTAGAAGTAATGGGGGTGGGGGGGTCCGTGGAAGCCGGAACTTGCCACTTAAACACCAGGTTGTCCCTATAGTCCTTGGCGTCCCTATTATATTTCCTCCTCTTTTTTATTTTTTGTTCTGACTCCTCCTTGATCAGAAGTGTCTTCAGAGACTCTGATTTACGAGTGTATTCCTGATTCTCTTTAAATGGTGTGAGTTTAGCCTTAATAATATTAATCTCTATGTCCAACATAGAGAGCCTACGTTTCTTTTTGGCTATTAAAAACTGCAAAAACCCCACACCTGCTTCATTAAAATATTTGAACCATTCTGCAAGTTCGTTATCCTCCTTTTGGGGGTTTACCTCCCACCTTAGACTTCTCGGGACCATATTAACTTTTACATACTCTTCTAAATATGCAATATCCCATCTTAGGTGAACCTCAGAAATAGTGAGATTTTTCAATCTGAGAAAGCACCCTGCTAAATCATCCCCAGGGTCCTCTCTACCATCAAAAACACCCGTGGTATCTATAACCAACTGAGACCTATATTCAAAAATATCCATTTGCAGGAATACCAGCTGCAATAACTAAGTATTTAAAAGAAAAAGCAAAAATGGGGGAAAAGAAATTGCGCTCGGTGTTCAATATGAATATGAGAACTAATGATAAAAAACCATGAAGGAAATCCTGCAGCTAAAACACAATAACCCAAATACAGGGGCATACAAACTAAACAATATAAAAAACAGTGTAGCGCTGGATTGTGAGAAAAAGCGCATATATTGATATATGCGAATATACTAAAACCCGTAAATTTAGGAAGGCTATATGTCACTATTCTAAAGTGATCAAACACACATGTGTGACTCTAAAAAGTGTTCAAATAAACCTATATAGGTATATGAACAGTGAATAATATGAACAAATACGTGTATATGATGTGGATATATTACGTGAACTAGATATCAACGTAAACAACAAAGATCAATACCGTTATGATTGGCAATATGTAATTAGGAAAATATGTCAACCACTTGATGTTGATTATTCCAAAAAAAACTTTTTAGTGCTTAACAATATTATAATTATTAGTTAATCATATGATAAAAACAAAAGACAAAAATACCCAAAAATAGTGAAAAATATATGAATAAAGGAGTGGGAAAGTTAGAACCACCCAAAAAGTTCATATACTACAAAATAAGTGTAGAGTCCCAAACTTGATGAAATTCCAGCATATAATTTCAATTCAGTGTTCCACTGCAACTGTAGCCCATCACCAAGAGAATAAGGCTGGAGGCTTACCAGACAGCCTGCGACCACCCTTATTCAGGGGGGTCTAAACAGGCTCAGTAGAGATGTATGGGTCCAGTAGATCTCACCTAGAAGGGCTCCACAGGAAGATATTGCTTGTGGTCACCGGATACTTTCCAGAGGTGTTCCTCGCTTGGCAAATCGAGGGGTTCCAGGCAAAGCACAGCAGTATTGTCAGCAGGTGCCCCAGAAAGAAAAAAAGGACTCCGATAGTGCAGACCAATCTTACTGCTTTATTTAAAAGGATGCCATCAAATATATATAAAAACAAAACTTCTGGCAGGGGATGGTAACAAAAACAAACTCCACCGCCGTTTAAAATCAAATCGCGCATGCGCGACACGAGCTCACGTTGTGACCCTACGGCCGTTTCGTCACAACTGACGTCATCAGGGGTACGTGGCCACGCTCGCGCATGCGCTATAAATACACAAGCGCCGTAGCGCCATAGCTTATTCATTGGCTGAGGGAGAACGAGGGCGGACATCAATCCACTGAATCCAGTGCTGTCAATCACTCCAGCACAGTGAGACCGCCCACACATACACACCTCCTCTTTGCTTTAGATAAAGAGATGTTCACCTGGGGCAAGACCGTGTGTTACACTGCCATCTAGGGGTTGAAAAAGAGCAGAACCAAAACATATTCCAAAAAAAATAAAATGAATACTTGTTAAATGTGTAAACAAACAAGCACTCTTATAAAAAGGAAATATGTATTGCCCACTACCATCTGGTGGCTGGAAAGAACCACCAGTATGGGACCCATTAAAGTGCATAAAGAGAGATGTATAAAAATTACGAGTGAATTTAAGTTCTCCATCAGCCAAGACATATCGCAAATTTAAATAAAATAAAAAATCGGTGAATACAAACATTTTTACAATATGTAAAAAAAGAATATGTAAAAGAGGGGGTAATGATAATGTATATCCAAAGGGAGGAAACTTTTATTTGTCCAAATATGTCTAAAGATAAATCTAATAAAAAGGAGAGGAATGTATATTTATTTCCAAATCATCAACCCAAAAGTTCCTTTCAACTGTTGTTAATAAAACAATTAATATCCCATTCTATATTCAACCCATTGGGGGCATGAGAACCAAGTTTGTAGATCCAGCTTGTTTCAGACCTGGAGATGGTTCTTTTTCCATTGCTACCCCGCCAATGGGGAATATACTTTTCAATGCCGATAAACACAGTTCCCTTAGGATTCCTATCATGTACTGCATCATAGTGCCTAGAGACACTGTGTTTATCGAAACCCTGTTTGATATTGGTAATATGTTCTGCTAGCCTCACGTTAAGTTTCCTAATCGTACGCCCAACATACTCCAACCCGCATGGGCACCTGAGTAAATACACAACACATTTGGTTGTGCATGTGATAAGTGATCTAATGGGGTATGTGGCTCCTGTACCACTAGAGGTAAACTCCGTTATTTTTCTATCCCTTAGTGAGTTGATACTGCAAACATTACATCTCCTGCAGGGGGAGAACCCTTTTAAATCACCAAAAAACGTAGGACGTTTAGGTGGAACAGGGATATTCGGTGCTAGCAGATGCCTAAAACTGGTGGCTCCCCTAAATAAAATTTGCGGTTTATCTGACAAAAGGGGGCCCAAAATTCGATCGTTTTTAATAACAGACCAGTGTTTTTTGATTATCCTTTTAATGGCCCAGTGTTGGCTTGAATAGGTCGTGAGGAAAGCTAACCCAAAATCCTCCCTGTCCGCTATCTGGGGGGGTTTATCACGTAATAATTCCTCACGCTCCCTATTTCCTATCTCAACAATCAGAGAATCAAGCATAACGGGATCGTAACCTTTGATCGAAAATTTTGATTTTAGAATTAGAGCCTCTCTATGGTACTCATTGATATCAGAACAGTTTCGTCTTAGACGCAGGAACTGGCCCTTAGGTACAGCAGACAGCCAAGATTGATGATGACAAGAATCGAGTGGTATAAAACTGTTCCTGTCTGTTGTTTTAAAGTAAGTCGAGGTGGTAATAGCATCATTAACAATGGTGATAGCCAGATCCAAAAAATGGATTTGAGTAGAGCTGGCTTCATGGGTTAGTGATATGCCTCTATCATTATTATTAAGTACAGACAGAAAAGTGGTTACAGAATTGATGTCACCGTCCCAAATGAACAGGACATCATCAATGAAGCGTCTCCACATAACCAACTGGGGTGGACTGTCCTTTAGTACCACATCCTCCTCCCACTTGGCCATGAAGAGGTTGGCCATACTGGGAGCAAATTTGGCTCCCATGGCCACTCCCTTTGTTTGTAAATAGTGTGTGCCACCATACCAGAAATGGTTATGTTCCATCGAGAAGTCCAGTAGCTCCATCACGAAATTACATTGCGTGATGGAGATACTGGAGTCCTGATAGAGGTAGTGCCGTACAGCCTCATGACCTAAACTGTGGGATATTGATGTATAGAGTGACGCTACATCTGCTGTCACCAGCATATATGTAGCCTTCCACTCTATTCCTCTCAGTATATTAAGGACATGCTTAGTGTCCCTAAGGTAGGAAGGGGTGCCCACCACCAGTGGTTGTAGAAAAAAATCAATATATTTTCCAACGCGTGAGGTTACTGAATCAATACCACTGATAATGGGCCTCCCTGGTGGATTGATCAAGGTCTTATGAATTTTCGGTAATATGTACATTACCGGTAGCCGAGGGGCCAGGGGGACCAAGTACTCCCTTTCTTTTTTATCAAGAATCCCTAAATTATAACCTTTATCAATCAGGACTTTTAGTTCCCGCTTAAAACCAGAGGTCGGGTCAGAAGGTAAAGGAGAGTACGTGTTTGTATCCGAAAGGATTCTTAATATTTCATTGTTATACGAATCATGATCCAGGATTACTATCGCCCCGCCCTTATCCGCGGGGCGTATAACGATGTCCTTCCTATTCATCAAAGCCTCCAAGCCACTTTTAATATTATGTTGAGTCCGTACTGATCTAATATTTAAATTAGCCAGATCATTCAGTACCAAATCGCGAAAAACGGTGACATTCGGTGCCGTGGTACTGGGAGGGTTAAAGAGTGACGCATTCCTCAATCCTGAATGTGCAACCACAGAAGCCTCTCTACTAAGTTGCCTAGCCGGATTACTTAGAATATATCTTTTTATATTTAATTTGCGCGTGTACTTTTGCACATCAATGAACGTTTGAAACTTATTAAGATTTCGTGGTGGTACAAACTTCAAGCCCTTGCTAAGGGTAGAGAGTTCATCCTTAGAAATTACTTTTGTGCTTAAATTGATAATGCCACTTATATCCTCCTCCTTTTTGGAGTGAAGCTTCCTCCCCCCTCTGCACCCTCTCTTGCATCTCCGTTTCTTTTGTTCCTTCCCTTTCCGACCAACTGAAAATCCCGGTTAGAATGGTTGTTTCCAGTATGTCGGGTCTGGGAGGAATCTAAAGAATTATAATTCCTATTAAAACTTGATATGTTATCATTCATACCATCACGTAAAGGGGAAAATCTATTCCCTACATTGACCCCATATTGGTCGCGTACCTCATCATTATCACGATAATTTTCCCAGGGCCTCTGTACATGGGAATCAGGGAATGGTTGGTTACTACCACAATTATGGTGGGCCTCCCGATCATTCAATCTCCTCCATGGTAAAGGGGACCGACGTCGTGATCGAGAGGAGGAATTCCTCCTACTTCCTCCACCTCTCCTTTGATGAGGGTGTCCTCGAGATCTCCCATTTCCCCGTAAATGGGGGGAGGGAAAATGACCTCGAGGTGTCTCCACCCTAGTGTTCCCCTGTATGCCTTGGGACACAGACCGAACCTGGGCGCCTGAAATATTATTAGAAGTAATGGGGGTGGGGGGGTCCGTGGAAGCCGGAACTTGCCACTTAAACACCAGGTTGTCCCTATAGTCCTTGGCGTCCCTATTATATTTCCTCCTCTTTTTTATTTTTTGTTCTGACTCCTCCTTGATCAGAAGTGTCTTCAGAGACTCTGATTTACGAGTGTATTCCTGATTCTCTTTAAATGGTGTGAGTTTAGCCTTAATAATATTAATCTCTATGTCCAACATAGAGAGCCTACGTTTCTTTTTGGCTATTAAAAACTGCAAAAACCCCACACCTGCTTCATTAAAATATTTGAACCATTCTGCAAGTTCGTTATCCTCCTTTTGGGGGTTTACCTCCCACCTTAGACTTCTCGGGACCATATTAACTTTTACATACTCTTCTAAATATGCAATATCCCATCTTAGGTGAACCTCAGAAATAGTGAGATTTTTCAATCTGAGAAAGCACCCTGCTAAATCATCCCCAGGGTCCTCTCTACCATCAAAAACACCCGTGGTATCTATAACCAACTGAGACCTATATTCAAAAATATCCATTTGCAGGAATACCAGCTGCAATAACTAAGTATTTAAAAGAAAAAGCAAAAATGGGGGAAAAGAAATTGCGCTCGGTGTTCAATATGAATATGAGAACTAATGATAAAAAACCATGAAGGAAATCCTGCAGCTAAAACACAATAACCCAAATACAGGGGCATACAAACTAAACAATATAAAAAACAGTGTAGCGCTGGATTGTGAGAAAAAGCGCATATATTGATATATGCGAATATACTAAAACCCGTAAATTTAGGAAGGCTATATGTCACTATTCTAAAGTGATCAAACACACATGTGTGACTCTAAAAAGTGTTCAAATAAACCTATATAGGTATATGAACAGTGAATAATATGAACAAATACGTGTATATGATGTGGATATATTACGTGAACTAGATATCAACGTAAACAACAAAGATCAATACCGTTATGATTGGCAATATGTAATTAGGAAAATATGTCAACCACTTGATGTTGATTATTCCAAAAAAAACTTTTTAGTGCTTAACAATATTATAATTATTAGTTAATCATATGATAAAAACAAAAGACAAAAATACCCAAAAATAGTGAAAAATATATGAATAAAGGAGTGGGAAAGTTAGAACCACCCAAAAAGTTCATATACTACAAAATAAGTGTAGAGTCCCAAACTTGATGAAATTCCAGCATATAATTTCAATTCAGTGTTCCACTGCAACTGTAGCCCATCACCAAGAGAATAAGGCTGGAGGCTTACCAGACAGCCTGCGACCACCCTTATTCAGGGGGGTCTAAACAGGCTCAGTAGAGATGTATGGGTCCAGTAGATCTCACCTAGAAGGGCTCCACAGGAAGATATTGCTTGTGGTCACCGGATACTTTCCAGAGGTGTTCCTCGCTTGGCAAATCGAGGGGTTCCAGGCAAAGTACAGCAGTATTGTCAGCAGGTGCCCCAGAAAGAAAAAAAGGACTCCGATAGTGCAGACCAATCTTACTGCTTTATTTAAAAGGATGCCATCAAATATATATAAAAACTCGTAATTTTTATACACCTCTCTTTATGCACTTTAATGGGTCCCATACTGGTGGTTCTTTCCAGCCACCAGATGGTAGTGGGCAATACATATTTCCTTTTTATAAGAGTGCTTGTTTGTTTACACATTTAACAAGTATTCATTTTATTTTTTTTGGAATATGTTTTGGTTCTGCTCTTTTTCAACCCCTAGATGGCAGTGTAACACACGGTCTTGCCCCAGGTGAACATCTCTTTATCTAAAGCAAAGAGGAGGTGTGTATGTGTGGGCGGTCTCACTGTGCTGGAGTGATTGACAGCACTGGATTCAGTGGATTGATGTCCGCCCTCGTTCTCCCTCAGCCAATGAATAAGCTATGGCGCTACGGCGCTTGTGTATTTATAGCGCATGCGCGAGCGTGGCCACGTACCCCTGATGACGTCAGTTGTGACGAAACGGCCGTAGGGTCACAACGTGAGCTCGTGTCGCGCATGCGCGATTTGATTTTAAACGGCGGTGGAGTTTGTTTTTGTTACCATCCCCTGCCAGAAGTTTTGTTTTTATATATATTTGATGGCATCCTTTTAAATAAAGCAGTAAGATTGGTCTGCACTATCGGAGTCCTTTTTTTCTTTCTGGGGCACCTGCTGACAATACTGCTGTACTTTGCCTGGAACCCCTCGATTTGCCAAGCGAGGAACACCTCTGGAAAGTATCCGGTGACCACAAGCAATATCTTCCTGTGGAGCCCTTCTAGGTGAGATCTACTGGACCCATACATCTCTACTGAGCCTGTTTAGACCCCCCTGAATAAGGGTGGTCGCAGGCTGTCTGGTAAGCCTCCAGCCTTATTCTCTTGGTGATGGGCTACAGTTGCAGTGGAACACTGAATTGAAATTATATGCTGGAATTTCATCAAGTTTGGGACTCTACACTTATTTTGTAGTATATGAACTTTTTGGGTGGTTCTAACTTTCCCACTCCTTTATTCATATATTTTTCACTATTTTTGGGTATTTTTGTCTTTTGTTTTTATCATATGATTAACTAATAATTATAATATTGTTAAGCACTAAAAAGTTTTTTTTGGAATAATCAACATCAAGTGGTTGACATATTTTCCTAATTACATATTGCCAATCATAACGGTATTGATCTTTGTTGTTTACGTTGATATCTAGTTCACGTAATATATCCACATCATATACACGTATTTGTTCATATTATTCACTGTTCATATACCTATATAGGTTTATTTGAACACTTTTTAGAGTCACACATGTGTGTTTGATCACTTTAGAATAGTGACATATAGCCTTCCTAAATTTACGGGTTTTAGTATATTCGCATATATCAATATATGCGCTTTTTCTCACAATCCAGCGCTACACTGTTTTTTATATTGTTTAGTTTGTATGCCCCTGTATTTGGGTTATTGTGTTTTAGCTGCAGGATTTCCTTCATGGTTTTTTATCATTAGTTCTCATATTCATATTGAACACCGAGCGCAATTTCTTTTCCCCCATTTTTGAATTATCTTAGATTGCAAATCTAAGAATCCGTGGAGGAACCTATATCCCCATCAATCACTTTTCCTGTAAACTTTCACCCAGCTACATATCCCCCACCTCTGCTCAAGCTTGAGCAATTTGGGCAAACAGACTGTAAACTCTTGTATTTTCCTTATTTTGGCCCATCCATTTGAGAGGGCATAGTCCGCTAGGAGCCCAAACTGTCGCCCCAGCCCACAATATTTTAAACTTTCAAGAGCCGCTTTGACAGCTAGATATTCTCTTTCAACAATGGCGCATCTTTTTTCAGCAGGGGTCAATTTTCTGTTTAAGAATGCTATGGGGTGTTCCTCCCCAATCGCCACTTGGGACACCACTGCACCTAATCCCACTTCTGAAGCATCCATCTGCACTACAAATTCCTGGGTGATTAAGACTGTCTTTAGGTTTTGGAAAGCTTTCTCAGCTTCTGGAGACCAAGTTACCCCTGAGGACTTTCCCCCTTTGGTAAGATCTCTAAGGGAAGAAACACCTGCACCCACCATAGCAGTTGGGACACCTCTGTGCTAGCCATCAGCCACGTAGGCCCAACCCTTTTTCTGGGTGTGCTTCCAGGTACGTTCCACCTTGGATCTTAACCATGTCCTATAATTCCTTATACTCTGCCTTTCCTCTCTTCTCTTGGGGTCCCTAGGCTTACTCTCTTTTCTTGGGGGAACTCTACCTTCCCTGATCCTACCTTTCCACTTATGGAAGTCAGTTTTACCTTTCACCATAAGTCTTTCAGGTTCAAGAATCTTTCTCTAGTTACCCACGGCAACCACATCACTTTTCACAGCACCGATCATTAGCAGAACATACATTTCAATGTCACTCTTTCCAACACAGTCAGTGCCATCTATCTCAGTGCTTATTAGAACCAGACCTGAGGAGGGACCACACACGGGCGAACGACTATACCCCACAGAACCATAACATAGCTCCAACTCACCTGTTGTCCAACACTCCATGGGTACTTGTTCTAAGAACTTACACTGATCCAAGTATAACCCACTTCTTTCTGGTGTACGCATTACATTGTTGCAGCAACCAACATTAGCACTTTCTCTCACAGTGTCTCCGAGTACTTTAAGTTGTACCTCTTTCCGAGTGATGGAAAGCATCTCAGCTAGTACTAAGTCTATTCTGGGGCCTTCTTTCTCCTGAGGTTTAACGGGTGAGACAGTATCCACACCCTCTACTGACTTCTCCTCAGCCGCACCTCGGACGACACCAGCAGAGATGCTTCTAGTCACTACACCAGCCGGAGAGACCTTTGATGACTCCAACCGTTCTCCTGAGCGCTTTCCATACCACTCAGTAACTGAGAGCACCCTCTCCGAGAACCTCAAGACTATTTGCCACACTGCTAATAAGCATTGGTCCCACCAATACCATTCTTGATCAAGGCTTTGCAGCATGGCCTCTACCACCTGGCTCCACCCACTGGTACTCTACAGCACCACCTGGTCCAACTGCGGTGGAGACACCCAAGTGTACAGTGAGTACGTTTTTATGAAGTCTAGCATTTCCAGTAAGGTTTCTGTCATTTCTAAACATCCCATGTCTAAACACCAGACCTTTCCAGGGTCTTTTCCCCTGTCCAAGACATGGAGGGGCTCATCCACTGCAGGTTGAGAGGGTGAGACATTTGAAGAGACCTCCACCTCCTTGGAGGTACGCATCATCACAGCCTGTTGCTCCCCTGGAGCGTTGTCAGACACATGTCTCACACTTATCCCTTCTGCACCAGTGTCAGTGAGCCGCTGCAGGTCATTACAAGTCACACTATCACTTTGACACTCAACATTATTTAGCTGCGGAGCTGTGGACAACCCATCTGTCCTGTCTACGCCCAGAACCGTTCCTTTAGACTGGAGGGGATCAACCTTCACAGGGGCTGACATGCCGTTGAGCACCGGCTGCTCTGCAAACCCTCTGTCTGGCATAACAGATGTTGTGTCCACACACTTGTCACACATCATTGCCTTATAATTTATTGTCACTTTGTCTAGTTTCGCAAGTACTTCCTTGCACCAATCATCTCAGTCCCTTGTGGTTCCATCACCTGTGCTCCACAGCACTGCATCACCTGCTCTAGAAGGCCCCACAGGAACCTGGGATTTACTAGCCAAAACATCACCTGGGTCATTTCTATACATATCCCCTTGGGATGACACATCATCTGACAAGGCAGGCTGTAATACATGCTTTTGCCCTACCTGCTCGGTTGGCGCTACTGACACACACAGCTCTGCACTTTCAGCTTTTGCAGGTTGAATAAACCTCTTACTAACTGGGTTACACTTAGGGTTGTGGGGCTGTGCCCACACACACTCACTGTGTGATTCAGTCTCCCTTTGTTCCACCAAACCTGTGCCAGTGTTGTCCTGGACAATATCCAGCTTCAATGCACCACGGAGGCCCTCTGAGATGCCCTCTGAGATTCCCATGAACAAACCAGTGCCTCTGCTTTTCATGGGAGATATCCTACTCCCATCATTGGTAGTGACCACATTACCAACATTCTCAAATACACATTTTCCAATGTCATTATTACAACCACCATTACATTTATCAACATCATCATGGTCATCCTGATGCATAGACATAACTGTAGCATTTGTGGGTTGTCTCTGTCTATTTTGTCTATTACCCACCACAGCCTGTGAGCCACTCCTCACAGCACCCTCTATCTTTAAAGGGGAACTCTTTGCTCCTTGGGCAGCTCCATAACTGACCTGGGAAACTCTCACTGCTAGCTCCTCAAAAGTTTCCCTGGGAAACTCTGCAGCACCTGTCACTAGGGAACATGGCACCAGGACAGTTTTGGTCACCCCTAGTTTAGCTTCATCAGCACTCTGCTGGTTTATAGCAGGCACATGCATAGTCCCCAAGTCCATTTGAGTCGTTAACCTTGCTGTCGGCTGGGCTTCACCATGTGCCTCCCCACTGCTCTGGGTAGCACACTGCAGCAAGTCTATGTCCATTTGCACTGCGGATCTCCCCGCTGGACACACTCCCATTTCACTAGGCTCAGTCTCCCAAATTGAAACAGTCTTACCATTTTCAGTGGCTGGCAGGATAGCCTTCACTTGAGCGCGCTGTCTCTCAGCTGCATCCATACCAGCTACTGCCTCTGTGTGGCCACAAGACAACACTGCAGCCTTACCAGACTCTTTAGCAGTTTTCCATAACCTTGGGCGAGTAAAGATTCCATGCCCCACTTGGCCACACTCCACGCATGGTATTGGACCCTGAGCTTTACTTTCTTGCCAACTTCTCAATGCCAGGCTCTCTGTTGTCATGGAATACTACTGGTCACGACCATCAGCAGAGAGACTACTTGGATCCACAACATCCCCGTGGGCCTGGAGGTGGTTTCCAAGGATGACCATACTCTTTTCTACATGCTGTTGTCTAGCTAGCTTCCTGTTGCCAGGGACAGCCTCTTTAACTTCCTTTTTCTGTTTTGTCCGCACCATCCTTGCGGTCTTGCACACAGCAACTTGTAACAGTTCACAGAGAAAAAAATATATACATTTGATTCTCCTTTCACAGGTACACAACCTGCATGCCACACAGTCCACCAAATGAACTTCTGCGCAATGCTGTTTGCCTGGCTGCCACACACAGCTAGCAGTAGTTCGTGATGCGACTCACCACTGGAGCAGAGACCCAGATTCCACTGACTATATGCCCGCATTCTCCACCAATTGTAGCATGAAGGATTGTTCAGCTCAGTGGTAGATGTGTTTTTATGTAGTGAGTCCACATCAGACAGGCATTTATAGTCAAGGGCCTGGTAGCCCACATTTATTAAAGGATGAACACAAAACAAAAATCCACTCAGGAATCCCATGCAGGGGTTTAAACTTCATTCAGACACAACTGAATATACAAGCCCACCTGGTTAGTCTTCAACAGCATTGCTGTTACAGGTACTGGTCCTCAAACCACCAGCTCTTTTAGCAGTCAAACAACAGTCAACTTCTGCTCTACCGAGCCTTACTGTGTCCTTAGACTGACCAGTCCTTGGTCTTGTAGTAAATGTCCTTACAAACGCAAATCCTTTCTGTCCAACATCAGGAATGAGCAGCTGTGCTCCTGGATGTCTCCTCACATGGAGACACACTCTCTCTCTCAGAGCTAGGACCAGCTGCCTTAATCAAGACCTGAAAAGAAAACCTTAAACTGCGGTCCACGGACTTGGAAGTCTGTCCCACCCGGATCTCTATCAGACTCCCAATAAAACCAGCCCCGGAATGGACTTTACCAATATAGGGTAAAGAACTATCCTTCTTTACCCTGAAGTCTTTGCTGGAATTATCTTAGATTGCAAATCTAAGAATCCGTGGAGGAACATATATCCCCATCAATCACTTTTCCTGTAAACTTTAACCTGTTTTACGGGCACCCCGCTACACCACCATCACCTATACTGCATGCTGCCCACTGGGGAAATAAAGGGGCATGCTTGAAAGTCCTGCCTACAACTGTGGTCATTAAGCCTAACATCAGCCTGTTCTGCAAAGGTAAGCAAATTAGTGGGGGGAGGGTAGTGTGGGGTGTGCAGAAGTAGGGAGAAAAGGAATTACAGTTTGGGGTGCACAGGTGAGCAAAGAGGAAATGTATGGAGGTAAGAAAGGTGGGTGCAAAGTTGAGCAGAGGAGGCAGGTAGAGTTAAAGGGGAGGGGAATTGGAGTGGAGAGGATGGGGGAGGTTTGGCGTGCAGAGGTTAGCATGGGTTTTAGGATGCAAAGATGTACTGACAGGGTGGATAAAGATGTAGTTCACGTGTAGGGCAGCCCATTCATTTCAATGGGCTGTTCTATGTGCTACAAATGTGGAAGAAAGTCCCAAACCATTTTTCAAAATTACACGGTGCCAAGGCACATGACAGCATATTCGTGAGGGTGTCATTAACAATTAATGGCACTGCTATGTATCTGCTAAAGGGCAGTGTGAATGTCCCTCTTACATTGATGGTCAGTGTAAATCCCTCTTTACATTGGAGGTTACTGTGAATGCTTATATTAAATTAGTGGTCAGTGTAAACCCCTATTACATTGGTGGCCAGTGTTGAAACTCCTCTTTATATGGGTAGTCGGTAGAAAAAAAAAATCAGCATTGCCATTGATCACACCATCCCCCCAGCACTGCCACTGATCCCAGGAGTCCTAGGATCCCCTAGGAGTTTTCTGTCTTTTAATGGGTTCCCTCACCTCCCCAGTCCATGGTGTGCAGGCAGTGAGGAGATGATGTGCTG
>NC_133328.1:412483033-412518033 GCF_042186555.1 Aquarana catesbeiana | reverse complement strand
CAGCCCTGGAAAAAATGTCATACCAGCCCCATAGCATTATTATACCAGCCCAACAGCATAACGTCATTATTTTCTTGTTCATAAAATGGAAAACCATGCATTTTAAAGCACATTTGGCTGCAATTGATGGGTACAGTGGCTGCGTTTGATGGCACAGTGGCTGTGTTTAATGGGCACAGTGGCTGTGTTTAATGGGCACAGTGGTGGCAATTTATGGGTACAGTGGCTGCGCTTGATGGCACAGTGGCTGCGTTTAATGGGCACAGTGGCTGCAATTGATGGGTACAGTGGCTGCAATTGATGGTACAGTGGCGGTAATTTATGGGCACAGTGGCTGCGTTTAATGGGTACAGTGGCTGCGCTTGATGGCACAGTGGCTGCGTTTAATGGGCACAGTGGCGGCAATTTATGGGCACAGTGGCGGCAATTTATGGGCACAGTGGCTGCACTTGATGGCACAGTGGCTGCACTTGATGGCACAGTGGCTGCACTTGATGGCACAGTGGCTGCACTTGATGGCACAGTGGCGGTAATTTATTGGCACAGTGGCTGCGTTTAATGGGCACAGTGGCGGCAACTTATGGGTACAGTGGCTGCGTTTGGCGCAGTGGTGGCAATTTATGGGTACAGTGGCTGCGTTTGGCACAGTGGCGGCAATTGATGGGTACAGTGGCTGCGTTTGATGGGCACAGTGGCGGCAATTGATGGGTACAGTGGCTGCGTTTGATGGTACAGTGGCGGTAATTTATGGGCACAGTGGCTGCGTTTAATGGGCACAGTGGCGGCAATTGATGGGTACAGTGGCTGCGTTTGATGGTACAGTGGCGGTAATTTATGGGCACAGTGGCTGCGTTTAATGGGCACAGTGGCGGCAATTTATGGGTACAGTGGCTGCGTTTGATGGCACAGTGGCTGCGTTTGATGCACAGTGGCTGCGTTTAATGGGTACAGTGGCTGCGCTTGATGGCACAGTGGTGGCAATTTATGGGTACAGTGGCTGCGTTTGGCACAGTGGCGGCAATTTATGGGTACAGTGGCTGCGTTTGATGGGCACAGTGGCTGCACTTGATGGCACAGTGGCTGCATTTGATGGCACAGTGGCGGTAATTTATTGGCACAGTGGCTGCGTTTAATGGGCACAGTGGCGGCAATTTATGGGTACAGTGGCTGCGTTTGATGGCACAGTGGCTGCGTTTAATGGGTACAGTGGCTGCGCTTGATGGCACAGTGGCGGCAATTTATGGGCACAGTGGCGGCAATTTATGGGCACAGTGGCGGCAATTTATGGGCGCAGTGGCTGCGTTTGATGGCACAGTGGCGGTAATTTATGGGTACAGTGGCTGCGTTTGGCACAGTGGCGGCAATTTATGGGTACAGTGGCGGCAATTTATGGGCACAGTGGCTGCGTTTGATGGTATACAGCTTTTCCACGATAATCTGGCACTTGAACAAAACATGAACTTGTACACCTCCCTGAAGACCAAACTGCAGACAAATGTGACTGTCACAAAAAAGGAGAGAGAAAGAGAGAGAGAAAGAAAGAGAAAGAAAGAGAGAGAAAGAGAAAGAGAGAGAAAGAGAGAGAAAGAGAGAGAAAGAGAGAGAAAGAGAGAGAAAGAGAGAGAAAGAGAGAGAGAAAGAGAGAGAAAGAGAGAGAAAGAGAGAGAAAGAGAGAGAAAGAGAGAGAAAGAGAGAGATTTTTTTTTTGTACCTTAATTCCTGTGCTGCAGCTGCACGGGCCGTTCACTTCTCCTATTCTCCTTGTGCAGATTAGTGGGCGGTGCTGGCGCCGCACGGGACCAGTCACAAAGAGAAAATCGAGCAGCACGGCGTTCGCTCCTCCCCTCAGGCACACAGAGGCATATAACTATTTAGTTCTGTGTCCGGTGCGCCGGATCGGAGGAGGCGGCACACACAGCCATTGGGTAGTGCGGCGGCGGCCGCCGCTGCTCAGTATTTTGCTGACACAGTCAGCCAGCCAGCCAAGCTCAGAGCCAAAAGCGGCCCCAGGGGTACTAGGTGCAGACAGCCTACCGGGAATCTTCCCGGTATCCCGGTAGGCCAGTCCGGCCCTGGATAGGAGAGGCTGCACGTGCGGCCTGGTATTTACCAGTCGGCGCCATCTTGGAAGTCCCTGCTGTGATGCGGCGAGCCTCCGAAAAGTACTGATCCAGGGACCCAGATCAGTTCTGGGAGGTTCATTGAGGCTGTGGAGATGTCTGCCGTCTGGATGGCATAATTTGGTGCCAAAATCTCCCCAGGAGAGATGCTGCCGGTGCGATAGGTAAGGTGGGGTCACGGAGCTCCTCCAACAAGCATCCTCACACGCTCATGCCTTGGCCACGCCCCTCCTGGCTTATGTTTTGACTTTGATCTATACTATTTTTACCATTACATTAAAGGGATGATTTTTACTGCATTTTCTGTCTCAGTCTGATTCATGGTTCCTGACAACTCCCCACCCCCGGAGTGGAGGCATTACCTTTGCATTACCTTTACTGATCAACCAAAAAAACAGAATTATACATATAGTGCTTACTCCCATAGAAGCCGCTAGAACTTTGCCCAGGTTCTTCCCCAGTGGATTTCCACACAATCACAGCCACACTTTTCCTCAATAAACTAGTCTAGGAGTATTGTTTTTGATGTTTTTTGGAGAACTTGGATAGGGATGAAGGATTTGAGTGGGAAGCTATGCACAGGTGGAGGACAGTGATCTCCTTTCTGTAAAGATGAAGAAGTCCTTGCATATAGCAAACTGTAGACTTGGCTTGTAATGGGGCAGTTAAAAGCTGATTTCTTTCTTTAGAGCACCAAGAGCAGAGTCCCTTCACAAAGATCTAGATAGACTGAGCTCCTCTGAAGTGGAAGCGCACAAGCTTCTTTCCTTAGAGCAATAAAAGCATAGTCCCTTTACAAGAAATTAGATAAACTAAGCTTTTCAGAGCACCAGCCGATTGTCAGGACTTGGCTCAGCTCTTCCTTCTCTGAGCTGGCTGCTCAGCTGTCAGCTAATTGCCAGCTCCTATCTCTCCACAGTGACTCATCTGTTGATGATATCCTGCTCATCAGTCCTGCTTACTTAAGCGGCCCGGCCCAGATGATCTCTGCCTTCGCCTTGGTCACATCTCTAGAGACGCTCTCCTGTGTTCCTGTTAAAGACTTGCTTGGCTGACATAGCTTCTGGCTCTAGATCCTGCTAGCTGTTCCACTACGCTTATCTCTGGCTCCCTGATGTTTTGCCTTGTCTGACTATCCCTTCCGGTTCCTGAACTCTGGCTATGTTTTGACTATGTTTACTCTGTTTACCTTTTTTATTATTATTATTATTAAACAAGTGAGATTTAACTGTACTTCTGTCTCAGTCTGATTCATGATTTCTGAAACTCACAGGAGGGGTGGCAGCAACCCAAAAGTCTCTAAGATCAGGGTCGATCCTAGGGTCACAGGCGCCTAGGTGCAGAAATATTTCTGGCTCCCCCACATGGGCGTAGTCATCTTACTAACCCCTCCCCTTTACATACATTTCTATCATAATGACTCAAACACAGAAATGCTCCCCTAAAGAGTCTTTGTTACCCTGGGATCCTCCCATGATCTCTTAATAATAAACAAAATACAGGAAGAGAGTACTCTAATGGGACCTGGAGGGGGTTTTCTCTAATGGACACAGAGAGGGCTTCTGTTAGAGAGTCTGTTAGAAAGAACCCCCAGACATACTGCAGACAGACTACAGGAGATGGTCAGAGACTGCATACATGATACAGGAGATGGTCAGAGACTGCAGACCTGATACAAGAGATGGTCAGAGACTGCAGACATGATACAAGAGATGGTCAGAGACTGCAGACATGATACAAGAGATGGTCAGAGACTGAAGACATACTACAGGAGATGGTCAGAGACTGAAGACATACTACAGGAGATGGTCAGAGACTGAAGACATACTACAGGAGATGGTCAGAGACTGCAGCAGACATAATACCAGAGATTGTCAGAGACTGCAGACATGACACAAGAGATGGTAAGAGACTGCAGATATGATACAAGAGCTGGTCAGAGACTGCAGACATGATACAAGAGCTGGTCAGAGACTGCAGACGTGATACAAGAGCTGGTCAGAGACTGCAGACATGATACAAGAGCTGGTCAGAGACTGCAGACGTGATACAAGAGCTGGTCAGAGACTGCAGACATGATACAAGAGCTGGTCAGAGACTGCAGACATGATACAAGAGCTGGTCAGAGACTGCAGACATGATACAAGAGAGGGTCAGAGATTGCGGAAATGATACAAGAGATGGTCAGAAATTGAAGAATTGATGCAAGAGATCAATGCATCAAATGCAGCCTACCAGTGCCCACAAATTGCAGCTTCATCAGTGCCCACCAAATGCAGCTTATCAGTGCCCACCAAATGCAGCCTGCCAGTGCCCACCAAATGCAGCCTGCCAGTGCCCACCAATTGCAGCCTGCCAGTGCCCACCAATTGCAGCCTGCCAGTGCCCACCAATTGCAGCCTGCCAGTGCCCTGGATCACACAGAGTGGTGATGATCTCCTGCTGTCACGGAGCTTGGATTTGAGTCTCCCGGGCAGCCTCTGTAACAAAGTCCTGTCTCCTAGACCGACTTGCGGCTCCTATGATACACGTCACACCGATTCAGTTTCACTGCACTGGATCAGTGTTCCGTCTATTACAAGAGTCGGACTAGGAGGTGGGACTTTGTTACAGTGCTGCCCAGGGGCGGACTGACAACTCATGGGGCCCCCAGGCAATAGGAGATTATGGGCCCCCAAGGTTTATAGATGGCTGCCGTCATACCCTCAATACTCCACTCCTGTACAGTGGACAGTATTGGAATGGCTGCTCCACCCCCTCTACAGCCCAGCGCTCCAATGAGTGAGGAGGGAGATGAGTAGAGAGCTGTGATTGACAGTCTACAGCTCTCGGGGAGCTCTGAAAACCAAGTGATCGGCGATGTTCGATCGCTCGGTTCTCAGTGCAGAGGTTTTGGGGGACAGATGCTGCATCCACCTATAAGTATAAAGTGCACAAAAAGTAATCATTCACTTCTCTTAAGTTCACATTATCTTTACAGAGTAATTGGGGGTTGTTTATATAGATAGGGCTGTGTGTTAGTTTGGGAGATGTCTGTAAGCACTGGGGGGTTGCTGCTGACTCAGATTAACCAACCCCCCCGCACACACACATACACAGACTTTCTAGTTCTCCTCGTCACCTACGAGTAGGACCTTTCACTGCAATACAAATCCTCCTAGCAGAAACTTTGCAGCTTTCCTCCTCAGACTTCCCCCAGAACATAACAGCTCAGCTCACCTTCCTGCAGTGTGCTCTGCCTCACGATTCTCCGAGCACATGGCACTGCTGATGGGAGGGGGGCGGGGGAATGTGAAGCAGAGATCACACAGCAAGTGCAGGTCACTATGGGGGAAGGAAAGACAGACACCAGGATCGGAGCGTCTAACTACAGTACATACACCACTGGGCAGTAAATGTAGTTAGAAGCAATGGCTGCTGCTGTCCCCACTGAACCCTGGCGCCACCGGGAACACTAGGCATTTCAGATACACACAAGGAGAGGAGGAGGGAGGGAAGCACTCTGTCACTTTGGCGCCCCCACCTTCCGTGGCGCCTGGGTGCAGTGCACACTGTGCACCCACCCAGGATCGGCCCTGTCTAAGATCTCTCATCAGTCTGTACTCCAATGTCCAGGGTTGCCTCCTTCCAACTTCCAAGCAATACTTTCCTCCAGTGATACCAAACTCGATTTTCAGCAGACAGCGGCTCAGTCTGCTCTCAACAGCTTCACCATCCAGGCCCTCAGGTTGCCCACTTGAGGCCTCATGAACAGCAAGTACGTCAACGTTGCGCTGGAGGGCATCTGCATAGCTCCACACCTATGATCCAGAAAGTTCTCACAGCTTTTCTGGACAGCAGAGGGAGTAGACTGAGAACACTGAGCAGACCTAACTAGTCAAAGGCAGCTGCACTGAGTACAGTGAGAAACTACATTTACCTAACACAGCAATTGCAGCGACACTGACTACAGTACGACAGGCTAAATTTACATTTACATTATTAAAATTCACAGCTCCACAAAACACAGTGAGCCAACACTAAATCTATCTAGCTATCGAATCCTAGCACCTATCTACATACAAATGACGTATAGGTTTTCTCATGTAAAACCGTAGAGACAGGATACAAAATATTAGCTAGGTGATATAGGCTCCCTAAGACCCTACATAAATTGTTCCCTGCTGTGTTAGAGATTTTGGGATGAAGAAGGCTCCGTGCTCCATGTTTTCTGGTCTTGTGCAGCTCTTAAGGACTTTTGGATGCAAGTTAAATAATAACCATGCAAATGCACGTTGAAGCTGCAGCTTTTCTGCTTCGCCTAACCCCTATGTCACTGAAGCACTACAAGCATTCTCTACTGATCAATTTACTCAATGTTGCAAAGACATGTATTCCAATACAGGGACCCTGGACTCGGCTCTCTTACTGCCAGTCTCCTAAAAATTTATGACCTATCTCCCCACCTTCTGGGCCTTGCCTACCCAGGGATTGGTGGAGACTCCATAGGCTTTGGCCTTTGTTCCTACACCCTCTAAGTTCCAGAACTATCCAGCAAATTCTGGAAGCTAGGGGGAAGTACCCTAGACCCAGCCCTTGGAGCTCTGCACAGCTAACACAAACAAATTAACCTCAGCTTTTCTAAATAAATATACTCTAGATGTAAAATACCTACATTTTTAAGGTTCAGAAAGTCATATTTATAAATACTTTTGTTACCTTTTTTAAATAATATGCCAGTTTTCAATTTATGTTTATTGATGTTATAGGAACAGTTGTATGTTTTTCTATGTATTTTAGCATTGTGCGTTGTACAAAGCACAACTGGAGACTGGATGTGAGCTCCATGAAGTATGTCAACCCACCAGACAGCTTCTGTCAAGAAGAACTAGGTAAGCAACTAACAACAATGATAACATTGCTCCAACATATAGAATTTGTACAGCATCTAAATAGCTTAGTTAACAGTGACTTTACACATAAGATTTTCAGTGTCCTATGTGGAATCCTAAGATACACCAAAACATAAATATTGCTTTGTGGAAAAATGGAAAATAATAGAATATAATATATCTTCACTCTATGACATTTTTCCTTTTCCTGAAAATGTTAATTGCTGTAGTTAAATATGAAAACCATACGTTGAAATGACCATTACATATGTTAAAATGTTTTAACGCATGTTATAAAATGTATATTTAACACACATACATTTTTAAATCACAGATGTATACAGTAGATGCCGAGTGTTAAGCTGGCCATACACAATTCAATTTTTGTTTGAACGGTCGTACAGAATTTCTGAAAAATCGTTTAGCAGAACATTCTTTCTTGCTATCATTTGAAAGCCCTTAAAATATGACGCGGCCTTGCTATTTGAATGGAATAAGACTTATGAATCATGTTTCATCACAATATGTAAGATTTTTTTCCAAACAATAACACATTCACTGTTAGAATTTTCTTTTTTGGGGAAAAAAAAAAATAAAAAATGTGCCTAGTTACTATGGTCAACTCAACAGATGTCCATTTGACCATATTAGCCATTAGAAATTCAAACCCCCTTCCTGACCAGAGCACTTTTTGCGATTCGGCGCTGCGTCGTTTTAACTGACAATTGCACAGTCGTACGCCGTTGCATCCAAACAAAATTAACATTCTTTTTTCCCCACAAATAGAGCTTTCTTTTGGTGGTATTTGATCACCACTGTGTTTTTTATATTTTGGGCTATAAACAAAAAAAGAGCGACAATTTTGAAAAAAAAGCTATATTTTTTTACTATAATAAAAAATCATGCCTCAAAAATATATAAAAAAAACAATTTTTTTCCTCAGTTTATGCATTCTTCTACATATTTTTGGTAAAAAAAAATGCAATAAGCATATATTGATTGGTTTGCGCAAAAGTTATAGCGTCTACAAAATAGGGGATAGTTTTATGGCATTTTTATTAATTTTTTTTTATTAGTAATGGCGGCGATCTGCGATTTTTATTGTGACTGCAACATTATGGCAGACACATCGGACACTTTTGACACTATTTTGGAACCACTGTCATTTAAACAGCAATCAGTGCTAAAAAATGCACTGATTACTGTGTAAATGACACTGGCAGGGAAGTTGTTAAACACTAGGGGGCTATCAAGGGGTTAAGTGTGTCCTAGGGATTGATTCTAACTGGGGGGGATGGGCTACTACTCACATGACAGCGATCACTGCTCCCGATGACAGGGTTAAAGTGTCATTAATCCCAAAACTTTTCCCTTGGAATTTTATATTTATAATGATGTCTATTATCTATATGTTTTACCTTTTTTTCTTTTCTTATCTTATATATATTTAGATAAATACCTGATTGATCCTGTTTCTAATGTCATCCCTTTTCTTAGACTCCTTTCACAATGGGGCGATGGGTCTGTTAGCGTTAAAGCTAGTTTTAGCGGCGCTATACCGTCGTTTTAGCTGTGCTTTTCGGCCACTAGTGGGGTGCTTTTAACGCCCGCTAGCGGCCAAAGAAAGGGTTTAGAGTCAAATATGTTTTTATTGCTTTTAACCAATAAAACAATACATAAAGCTTTCAGATGATCATAACTTGAAATAGTACAGAACAAATCATATTTTATGTTTATCCTAGGGATCAGAGCCAATGTAGATAGTAACATATTTTCGTCCTTTAAAAGAAGACTGCGATATTCCATACAAAAATCGGTGAAAACAATATTGTTGTATAACACGTCATCTGACTATAAAGTAGGATAGAAGAAGAGTACTGATAGGGGAAGAGGAGAAAAGAGTAATAGAGGGGGGAAAAAAGAGAGGAAAGAGAAGACGGGGAGGGAGGGAGAGGGACCGAGCAGACCTTGTTGTATCAATCCTGCATTACAGAATCAAGGTGTATGGCTGGGATGACCAAGGGGTGTTAGCAACGTTTTTAGGGAATTCGAGGTAGAGTACTCCATCCAAATAAGCCATAGGGTCTTAAATTTGTCAAAGGTGTCATTATCAAGAGCCAACATCTCTTCCATACGCATGATGTCGTTAACCATGGAGACCCGCAAGGTCAATGGGGGGGTCGTGGTGGTTTTCCAAAATAAGGGAATAAGCTGTCTAGCGGCTGATAGGAAGAAGTGTAATAAAGTCCGCTTCTGGGAGGCTATGGAGCCAGGAAGCATTGACAATAAAGCTATCTCTGGGGAGGGCTTTAAAGGCCGGTCATATAGACTGCTGTATATGGAAAAAACCTGTGACCATAAGGGCTGAATGGACTGACAGTCCCACCATACATGGAGATAGCTTCCGTCTGCTGAGCCGCATCTCCAGCACGAGGGAGGTACGGATGGGAATATTTTATTTAGAGAATGAGGGTCCCTATACCATCGAGAGAGGAGTTTAAAGTTTTTTTCTTGTGAGTAACAAGATATTGAAGATTTGTGCGTAAAGTAATACGACTTTTGCCACTCAACCAAGTGGAGTTCCTTTCCCAGATCCGCGGACCACTTCCTGGTGTAAGAGGAGGGTTGATCGTGTAGCAGTGCATGTTGTAGTGTGTATATGGTAGATAGCAAATGTCTGGGTGTTTCAGAGAGAGAGCACAGCTGTTCGTATCCCGTGAGGGGTCTGTGAATCTGGGAGGATGAGAAGAGGCCAGAACAAAAGGAAGAGATGCAGAGGGCTGTAAGCCAGTTGCCCTGGGCATTTGGTATAGCTGGCGTGCCTGTAGTGGGGTCTACAAATGAACTCGCTATGGGCCATGTGGATCTGGAATAAGGATCCATTCACACTAGCGCATTTTTTGATGCATTTTGCATTTTGCAGAAATGCATGGGAATTTTTTAACATGGGTTCCTATGGAACATGTTCACATCAATGCCTTTTTGTACCTCTGCGTTTTTGGAAAGGGTCAGGGACTTTTTTTCATGCAAAATGCAGCATTTTGCATGTAATAGAATTCAATGGACCAGCATCAAAAACGCAAGTGCAGCGTTTTTGCAGCATTTTTGCTTTTTTTTTTTTTTTAGACTGTATGCAAAACGCGGCAAAAACTGCTCAAAAGCAACATGCATAGATGTGAATCGAGCCTAAGGGCCTATCGAGGTAGTATCCATGCCTTAAGGTAGAGCCGGATGGTCAAACAGAGATGTAAAGGGTGAGGGATTAGATGACAAAAGCGAGAGCATACCTTTTTTGTACCATAAGGCCCCTTTCACACTGAGGCGTTGCAAAACCGCGGTAAAAATGATGAGCGTTATTATAGCGTTTTTGCCGCGTTAGTGTTAAAAATAGCGCTAACGCCCATGCGTTTTAATCACGTTTTTTGTAGCGTTTTTTAAGCTTGGGGTTGGGGGTTAGGGACTAGGAGGGGTGGGATTAGGGTTACGATTGGGGGTTTGGGACTAGGATTGGTGGGATTAAGGGTTTGGGACTAAGAGGGGTGGGATTAGGGTTATGATTGGGGGTTAGGGACTAGGAGGGGTGGGATTAGGGTTAGGATTGGGGGTTTGGGACTACAGAGACATGGAATAGGGTAAAGAATACCGGCATTGGGAATAGGAACTAGATTGGAATTTCATCTTACATTTCTCAGCTTTTTGGTTTCTTGATAGTGAATTCCAGTTTTTTATATGTAGGTCGGCAACAGCATTCCATCCAGCACTTTTCTTCAAGCGGTTGGAGTAACAGCTATGTTTCTTGTCCTACAGTTTTGGGTGCCTCCGCATTGTGTCTATGAATTCCTCTGGATCTCCACTGCCAGAGGGTCTTTCTGCTATGACTCCTGCAGCTGTAGGCTGATCTCTACAGATTCCTCTTCCATTGTATTGCTCTGTCTGGTCTCCTCTCCCCTTTTCAACAGGATTTCCTGGTATCCCAGCATACTCCACTTTACTGCGGTCATGTGACCTTCCCCACAGCTTCTGGATGGTTTTAAAGCTTTTTTACAACGGTATTACCGCGGTTTTACAGTGTTTCCAATTCATTTCAATTGGGATAGACGTTTTTACAGTGTTTTTACAGCGCTATTTTATACGCCCCAAAGATGCTCCAAAAAAGCTGTTGGCAGGATTTTTTCCAACGCACAGCCAGCGCAACGCCTCAGTGTGAAAGGTTACACTGAGATACATGGGGGGGCGTTTTTCATGCGGTATTTAGGCAGTAATTTTAGCGCTAAAACGCATGAAAAACGCCTCAGTGTGAAAGGGACCTAAGTGTAGGGCAGCGATTGTCAACGGGGAGGTGGTAGAAGGTAAATGTAGATGTTGCTCATAACCCCATAATAGTGCCCTGAGGTCTAGGGTGGACAAATCTTGTTCCCAAAGAAAGGGTTTAAAAGTCTGTGTTGCAGCGCTTCCAAAGCGCTTTTCAGCCACTTCAGAAGTGCTGCCCATTCATTTCAATGGGCATGGGCGGTGTGGGAGCGGTGTATACAGCGCAAGGTCTTTTACCTCTTTTGGTCTAATGAGAACCTCCAAGGCCAAAGATAGCTGACATTCTTCAATATGTGGTGGGTTGTGAGGCATAGTGGGTGCAAAGATGGTGAAATTCATTGGGCATCAGACACTTCTTGGATGTAAAAGAGGTTTTATTTCTTTTGACAGGCCTTTTTATATATTTTGGGGGAAAGAGTGTTAGGGCCAGGACACCCTTAGATAGTTGCAAACTCAATTGGCAGTCTCCGAGACTTCAATAGGAGGACAGCCGTGCAGGGAAAGGCCCCAGCAAGGCGCCACTTCTGCACATGCAGGATTGCTGTCCCATATTGTAACAGCCCTTTAACAGTTCCTAACTCAAACGTATCAGTTCTTTCAGCTCCACTACAACTGCTCCTTGTAGTTCTTCAATACTGAGCTCCTGGCCTCTCACTAGACCCACTGATTCACTGACTCTAAATCCCTTGAACTCCTCCAAGGTTTGCGGTGGTATCCCCTCAAGCGTCACCCATGCTTCCCTGCTAGGTCCCTAGCTTGGCACTCCAGATACTCCTCAAGCTTCACCCCTGCTAACCGGCCTGGTGCCTGGCTTGATACACAAGGCTGCTCTGTAAGTGTCTCCTCTGCTTTTTGGGTCCCTGACTTGATCTCCACCTAAAGTTTCCCGATTCTTCACTGTGCCTTTCAGTGAGAATATGGTTCCGGTACTTGCTTCATTTACTCACTGTGGTCCCTGGTAAAGGCGATCGGTCCCTTCGTGGTGACAGCTTCCCTTCTACCTTTGACAACTGACAGGTTCTCCAGCTGGCAGAACCGTCACTTCTGGTTGGACTGCAAGCCGCAATCCCAACCCTGCGCTGCTCTCTAACTTATTGATAGGCCCTCACACAGCCTAGCAGCAGATGCCCCTGGGATAGGCCCAATCTCCGGCACAGTAGCCCAGGTTGTACGACACATGTCCATCCAGACAGCTGTCTAGGTGGCACAGAACACAGATCACCTGTACAGAATTGTTGACATTTTTGCAGATTTATTAAAAAAGAAAAACTGAAATATCACACGGTCCTAAGCATTCAGATCCTTTGCTGTGACACTCATATATTTAACTCAGGTGCTGTCCATTTCTTCTGATCATCCTTGAGATGGTTCTACAACTTCATTTGAGTCCAGCTGTGTTTGATTATACTGACTGGACTTGATTAGGAAAGCCATACACCTGCCTATATAAGACCTTACAGCTCACAGTGCATGTCAGAGCAAATGAGAATCATGAGGTCAAAGGAACTGCCTGAAGAGCTCAGAGACAGAATTGTGGCAAGGCACAGATCTGGCCAAGGTTACAAAAAAATTTCTGCTGCACTTAAGGTTCCTAAGAGCACAGTGGCCTCCATAATCCTTAAATGGAAGACATTTGGGAAGACCAGAACCCTTCCTAGAGCTGGCCAACCGGCCAAACTGAGCTATCAGGGGAGAAGAGCCTTGGTGAGAGAGGTAAAGAAGAACCCAAAGATCACTGTGGCTGAGCTCCAGAGATGCAGTCAGGAGATGGGAGAAAGTTGTAGAAAGTCAACCATCACTGCAGCCCTCCACCAGTCGGGGATTTATGGCAGAATGGCCCGATGGAAGCCTCTCCTCAGTGCAAGACACATGAAAGCCCGCATGGAGTTTGCTAAAAAAAAAACACCTAAAGGACTCCAAGATGGTGAGAAATAAGATTCTCTGGTCTGATGAGACCAAGATAGAACTTTTTGGCCTTAATTCTAAGCGGTGTGTGTGGAGAAAACCAAGCACTGCTCATCACCTGTCCAATACAGTTCCAACAGTGAAGCATGGTGGTGGCAGCATCATGCTGTGGGGGTGTTTTTCAGCTGCAGTTACAGGATGACTGGTTGCAATCGAGGGAAAGATGAATGCGGCCAAGTACAGGGATATCCTGGACAAAAACCTTCTCCAGAGTGCTCAGGACCTCAGACTGGGCCAAAGGTTGTGAAAAACTTGTTGCATCTTTCCCAAAAAGACTCATGGCTGTATTAGATCAAAAGGGTGCTTCTACTAAATATTGAGCAGAGTCTGAATACTTAAGACCATGTGATATTTCAGTTTTTCTTTTTTAATAAATCTGCAAAAATGTCAACAATTCTGTGTTTTTCTGTCAATATGGGGTGCTGTGTGTACATTAATGAGGAAAAAATGAACTTAAATGATTTTAGCAAATGGCTGCAATATAACAAAGAGTGAAAAATGTAAGGGGGTCTGAATACTTTCCGTCCCCACTGTATACTGTAGGCTCTCCAAGCAGGCCAAGGGATTCAAGAAAAGCCCTGCCCATTGGCTGGGATACCCACATACCCATAACCTGACCTTGGGTTGCCCTTCTCGCATCTAGTACCACCAAGTGCCCGGCCACCTAGTGGTAGAAGAGAAAAGTGCAATAAGGCCAAGCTTAGGGAGAAATCAATAGATCCCTATCAATCAACTAAGATAACTACTCTTGGCAAGTAAATTTGTGAGGAGCTCCCTGACTAAACTCCAGGGTGCTACATGATGTTTTACGTCAGCCGGGCAGCAGGAGGGGGGGATGTTTCTAAAGCCAGGGCTACAGGATAGTAATCATGATTGCGAGAGGATTTCTATGCCTGGTTACTGGTTTCCATTTTTACACACAACACTGTCAGGGCTGGGCTCCGCCCTTCCTTCTCTGAGCTGGCTGCTTAGCTGTCGGCTAATTGCCAGCTCCTATCTCTCCCAAGTTACTCAGCTGTTGATGATATCCTGCTCGTCAGTCCTGCCTACTTAAGCCGTCCAGTCCAGAGGAGCTCTGCCTTCGCTTTGGTCAACATCACAGAAACTATCTCCTGAGATCCTGTTCAACACTTGCTTTTCTAACATCCCTTCTGGCTCCAGATCCTGCTTGCTGTTCCACTACATTGATCCCTGACTTCTGGCTTGGCTGACTATCCGTTCCGGTTACTGAACTTTGGCTATGTTTTGACTACGTTTGTTCTTTTTACTTTTATTATTAGACAAGTGTGATTTAACTGTACTTCTGTCTCGGCCTGATTTCATGGTTTCTGACAGTAGACGAAGGCCATGAATTCAGAAGATGCAGTTAATCCACTTGTTAGTAATATTTTTCCGGATTGGATGAACTGGATCACTGCATGGATCAGTTTGCCATGGCGTTACAAATGCTCCTGAGTTGCACGGCTCACCTGGAATCTCCCATTGTGGCCGCCTCGGTACAACCTATGTTGCAGGCCAACCCTGCTGCGGCTCCGGTCTCTGTGCAGGCACCCACCTCAAGTATTACCTCTATAAGAGGTATGACTGGTTCTGCTCTGCTTCCCCAGCGATTTGGGGGCGATCCAGTTCAATGCAGAGGGTTTCTCAACCAGGTTGAGATATACTTTGAGATGCTGCCCCAGGCATTTCCCACGGACAGAAGCAAAGTAGGTTTTGTGATATCTTCGCTTTCTGAGAGAGCCTTGGCCTGGGCAAACCCTCTAAGGGAGACGCAAGACCTGTTGTCTTGAGCTACCCTGAGTTTCTGGCTTCATTTAAAAGGGTATTTGATGTTCCCGCATGCTCCGCTTCTGCTGCCAAGTGCCTCATGTCCATCGAACAGAGTACGAGAACTGTTGCCGACTACGCTATTGAATTTCGTACTCTGGCAGCAGAGGTTGCTTGGAACAATGAGGCCCCTCGTGGCTGCTTTTTCTCATAGTCTCTCAGATACCATCAAGGATGAGCTAGCAGTCCAAGATATACCCACTGAGCTGGAGAAGTTGATCACGTTTGCCATCCTCATTGACTGCAGACCCAGAGAAAGACTCTCTTCTAAGGAGCACTTGCGGAAGCCTCCTGTACATTTGTCTCTGAGCTTTGCAGTCCCACCCATGCCTCCCTCACCTTCCATGCCTCCTGGTACCAAGTCAGTCAGTGAAGGTGAACCCATGCACTTGGGCTTCACGCATCTCTCTGCGGATGAGAGAACCCTTGGGAGGAGGGAGAGATTGTGCCTTTATTGTGGCCAGGCAGGTCACTTTTTGAAGTCTTGTCCTACCGGTCCAGGGAACGCCCAAATCTTGAGGTCCTGTCACGGACAGACCTTAGTTGGCGTTGTTTCGTCCCCAGTTATCCAGAAGGATAAGCCCCTGGTTCCGGTTACCCTTTCTTGGGCTGAGTCGTCCGTCGTGATACAGGCTCTAATTGACTCTGGGGCTTCAGGAATGTTCATTGATGCTGCCTTTGTATTGAAGCACTCGATTCTGCTGCAGCTGTGTGACACTCCACTTGCCATTGAGGCAAGGGGTACGGGAGACCTCTACAGCCTGCCCATGTGACTCATGAGACAGTTCCGTTGCCCATGGCCATAGGGGTTCTTCACCATGAGATAATCCAATTCCAAGTTATTTCCTCACCTAAGTTTCCACTGGTTATTGGTTATCCTTGGTTACAGAGGCACAACCCCTCTTTTGATTGGCTCTGTGCTGAGGTTCTCTCCTGATTACCACAATGCAGTGAGACATGCTACCAGAAGGTAGCCAAGGTCCTGTGCACCTCTTAACTCTTAACCTGCCAGAGGAGTAGCGCGATTTTAGCAATGTCTTTGACAAAGGTCAAGCCGGTAGTTTGCCTCCACACTGGCCATATGATTGCGCAATTTACCTTCAACCTGTTGCCATACCCCCTCATGCCGGGTTTACCCTTTGTCGGTCTTGGAGGATAAGGCCATGGAGGAGTATGTTGCAGATGCACTTTCTCGAGGTTTCATCCGCAAATCCTCGTCTCCTGCTACTGCTGGTTTCTTCTTTGTGAAGAAGAAGAGTGGTGAACTGAGACCTTGTATTGATTATAAGGGGTCTCATTTGTTTCACGATTAAGAATGCCTATCCGATTCAGTTGATTACGGAATTATTTGACCACCTCAAGGGAGCAAGGGTTTTCATGAAGCTTGATTTTAGAGGGGCATACAATCTCGTGAGGATTAAGGAGGGAGACGAGTGGAAAACTGCGTTTAATACCAGAACAGGCCATTATGAGTACCTCACCTTTGTAACGCACAGGCAGTTTTCCAGGAATTTATTAATGATGTCCTCCCACATTTGTTGCAGTTATGTGTGGTGGTTTATCTTGATGATATCCTCATATTTTCCAAGTCCCTGGAGAGCCACCACACAGATGTCTGTCGTGTGCTTCAGAAACTAAGAGAGCAATCTCTATTGTTTTTTTTTTAATTCTTTATTTAATCATATATAAAAATACAAAAACATAAGAAGATTACCAACATCAATTTTACATACCTTGTTGACATTGCATTATTCCCCAAACAACACTATCTCCCCCCACCCCTCCCCCCATAACCCCCCTACCCCTAAAATGTACTACACAGCAGCTAATTTTGGCAAATCTCTTGGATTTTTTAAAGGCTTCCCATTTGGCCCACTTAGCTCCAATGGCCTCCCCCTCCCCAGGCGAAGGGTCCGCTGCCTCAATTTTTTCTAAGATATAGGTTTTATTTATCCTTGCAATCCACTCTCGAATACTAGGTCCCACTGCCTCCTGCCATTTTTTTGGAATTAAGCTTTTCGCTGAGTTCAAGAGGACAGGGGTTATGGAGAGTTTGTACCTTCTATTTAATCCCTCTGAACCGTGGAACAGGCAAACCCATGGGTCTACCGGGATAGCATTGCCCATAATCTCCTCGATGAGTTGAATCACTTCCTGCCAGTATTTTTTAATGATTGGGCAGTCCCACCAGAGATGTGCCATCGTTCCCACGACACTACATCCTCTCCAACAGTTTGGGGATTTGTCAAGTTGGAATTTGCTTATTTTATCAGGAGTCGCATACCACCTAGCCAGACACTTATAATTTGTCTCAATCATTTTCATATTAACAGCTGAACTGTGTTGCTCCTAGTATATTTCCCAACGAGCTTGTGCTACAGACTGTACCCAATTCATTTTCCCATTTTTTAATGAATGGCGGTATTTCCCGCTCCTCTCCACTCGCCAAAATTTTATATAACGCTGAAATATTCTTCCCTGGCATTTCCCTCAAAAAGAGCTTCTCTATCGGCCTGTAGTCCTTTTCGTCTCTTATAGGCCCAGGAAGACTTCTGACAAAATGACAGAGCTGGCCATACCGCCATTCACTAACTTTCACAAAACCTGTGTGTGTAGATAATTCCTGAAATGTGAGGATTTTACCTTTTTTAGTGATATTTTTTAATTGTGCTTCCCTATTTTTAATCCAGTTTCCACCCACTGCCTCCATCCCAGGGGGAAAAAACTTGTTGTCTTTTAAATAAATTAAAGGTAAATTATACTCCCATTTATTTTTTAAATGAATCTGATCCCAAATTTTCAGTGTGTAGAGTGTTATATCCTGTGTGTCTGGTCCTAAATTCCTATAGTGAGGAGGATTCCAAATCAAATGATATAAACGTGCATTACTTATACCTATTTCCAAATTGACCCATCTTTTATTTACCCCCCCTTTTGCCCACTCTAACACCCGTGATAAAACTATGGCCTTATGGTATTTTTTAAAGTCTGGAAGCGCCAAACCACCATGTGCTTTCCCCCTACACAAGATTATGTATGATATCTGTGGTTTCTTGTTATTCCATACAAATCTACTTATTAAACCAGTTAATATTCTAAAAAATGATTGAGCCAATGGAATTGGAAGCATCTGCATTTCATACAGGACTTTTGGGGCTAAAACCATTTTGACTGTATTCACACGCCCAATCCAAGAGATCGGGCGGTAAGACATTTTTTTTATTTCCTGTTTAATTTCATCAAGTAAAGGAATATAGTTTAACAAATAGATCTTCCTAAGTGTATTGGCTAGTTTTACCCCTAGGTATTTAATGCTTTCCCTCCAAGGGAAGTGGAACACATTCTTAAGTCTAGTTACTTCCTGTCTGTCTATGTTGATGTTTAGGGCTTCCGATTTACCTAGATTAATTTTATAGTTTGAAAGTTCTCCATAATTCTTCAGTGTAGATAGTAGATTAGGGATCGATATCCTCGGCTTTGTGATAAAGAATAACACATCGTCGGTGAACGCTGCCAATTTGTGCTGCTCTTCACCCACCTTACAGCCGCTAATATCCTGTTTTTTGCGGATCAAGGCCAGTAAAGGCTCCAATGTTAAGACAAACAGAAGCGGAGACCGCGGGCAACCCTGCCTGGTCCCATTCTCCATTCTAAACTCTGCAGAGGCTGTATTATTTACTTTAACAAATGCAGAGGGGTGATTATACAAAATTTTAATCCACTTCAACATTTTTGGCTCGACTCCCATGACTTCCAACGTTTTAGTCATGAATCCCCAGTCTACTCTATTGAATGCTTTCTCAGCATCTATAGACAGAAATAGACCTGGGGACCCACTAGTTTTAATAGCTTCTGAAATAAGTAGAGACCGAACCCCGTTATCTCTCCCCTCTCTTCCTGCAATAAAGCCCACTTGGTCCGTATGGACCCAGAAGGGCATTTTTTCCTTCAGCCGTAATGCCAGTACCTTGGCATACAGTTTAATATCTGCGTTTAAAAGCGCAATCAGCCTATAGCTGGAACACAACGTACAGTCTTTGCCATCTTTTAAGATTAAAGTCACTGAGGCTGTTAATGCTCCCTCGCAAAATTCCCCTTGCATCCCCAGCCCATTCCACACCTGGCAGAGCCTAGGTACCAAAGAGTTTTTACATTTTTTATAGAAAAAGGATGTAAACCCGTCTAGTCCGGGACTTTTACCCGGAGGAGACGAGTTTAAAGACAGATAGATTTCCTCTTCCATAATGGGTCTGTCTAGTTCCAAAGTGTCTACTTCGGATAAAGAAGGAAGCCCAGCCCCTTTCAAAAAGTCTCTCACCCTCTCATCTCTGTCCACACCACTATTTTCACTCTGTCTAACAGAATAGAGGTCTGTAAAGTACTGCCGAAATACTTCCCCTATCTTCATAGATGTATACCTAAATTCTCCTGTTTTATTTTGGATTTTATCGATGAAATTTATATCCCTTTTTTTCTTCAGGATTGTTGCCAAATGTTTCCCCACTTTATTTCCCCACCTGAAACTGTCTTTTAAATGTTTATGTAAGATCCTATTTGATTCAGACTACAATACATCTTTAAGTTCTTCTCTTTTAATTATTAATTGATGTAAGAGGGTCCTGTGTTTCCCCTTATAGGCTTTGTGCGCTTGTTCAAGTTTATGTATTTCTAAAATAAGATTCTCCTTCTTTTTTAAACTTTCTTTTTTCCTTCCACCCCCTATGGCTATCAAAACCCCCCTAATATACACCTTAAAGGTCTCCCACAGGACTGTCCCCTAGGTCTCACCCGTGTCATTGATCAAAAAGAACGAGTCGATTTCCTGCTGAACTTTTTCAGCCACCTTCTCATCCCTGATAAGATTTTCATTGAGGCGTCAAGTATACGGATACTTATGGAGCTCTTTTTATACTCACTTTCATCAAAACAGGGGCGTGATCTGATAGCGTTATTATCTCTATCTTTGTGTCCTTCACTGACTCCAGCAAACTGTGATCCACCATTAAATAATCCAGCCTTGAATATGTCCCATGTACGGGAGAGAAAAAGGTGTAATCTCTAGATTTTGCATGCTGTATCCTCCAAACATCTATAATTTGACAATCATGTACTTTATTTATCTACCCTCCGCGCACTTGACGTACTAGCCAAGCCTGGATTTAGACAGAAATTGAGATCACCCGCTAATATCACCTCCCCCACCTTAAATTCCATCAGTTTATCCAGGGTCTGAGAGAGAAATTTAATTAGATTTTTATTTGGGCAGTAAACGTTGGCCAAAGTAAAAATCCTTTCTCCGAGCCTCACAGAAAGATGTAACGGCCCTCAGGATCCACTTTTCTTTCTATCAAAACATATTTGGTCCGTTTAGAGAATCCAATTGCTACTCCCTTCGCCCGTTTAATGGGGGAATCACAGTAGATCCAATTTGGGAAATTTCTAGAGTTCAACTTAATTCCTACATCCACCGCCAAATGGGTCTCTTGCAGGAAAACCACATCTGCACCATAATGCTTTAACTCTCTAAGCACTTTATGCCTCTTGCCAGGAGAATTAAGTCCTTTTACATTATATGTCAAACAATTAATTTCCATCAAACCAAATAATTATAGGGCTTGCCTTTTTTCCATACACTGGAACCGTATTAATTAAGCTCCGCTTGTAGTGCCCCTGAGGGGTAGGATCTCCCCCCTCCCCCCCTCCCAATCCTCTACCCACCCTCCTCCCCACGCCCCCCCTCCCACCTTCCCCATCCCACTCCCCCCCACCTAGCCAATACCTGACCTCCGGACCGCAGCATCGAGATCAAAAAATATCTCAACCTGCGTTGGGGGGAGATGAAGAACGTGGAGACTTTAACACCTTTCCCACCCCCCCTCGCCTCCCCCACCCCCTCCAGCCCCCCCAACCCCTTCTCTCCCCACCCAGCCTTCAGATTTTGATTAGGGCATCACACATCTCTACCCGAGCCCCGGTTTCAACCCCTCTGTTTCGAATCACCCAGACCCCTATACCTAGAGCACCCTTTTTCCCTATTTATAAACTCGCCCACCCCGGAATAGTTGGGATAGGAATATCTAAGTTCCTGCAGAAGTCCTATAAGTCCTCTAGATGCTTCAATCTACAGTTTCTACCATCTTTCATAACATTCAAAGATGCTGGAAAACCCCAACTATACTTCAAATTTGCCGCCCTCAGTGTCTCCAATAGGGGTTTCAATTGGCGTCTCCTAAACAGAGTAACTGCTGAAAGGTCAGAGAAGATTTGGATATCACTATTTTTGAATTTCACCGGTTGGATTCCTTTCAGTTTACTCCAGATCTTTGCCTTGTCTTCGTATTGATGAAACTTGATGATGATATCCCTGGGGATGTCTTCTCTGATGCCGCGTACACATGAGCGGACTTTGCGGCAGACTTTGCCCGGTGGACGGGATTTCGTCGGACGATTCGATCGTGTGTGGGCTCCAGCGGACTTTGTTTGCTCAAAAGTTGGACGGACTTAGATTTGAAACATGTTTTAAATCTATCCGTCGAACTCGAGTCCAGCGAAAAGTCCGCTCGTCTGTATGCTAGTTCGACGGACAAAAAGCCACGCTAGGGCAGCTATTGGCTACTGGCAATGAACTTCCTTATTTTAGTCCGATCGTACGTCATCACGTACGAATTCGACAGACTTTGGTGGATTGTGTGTAGGCAAGTCCGTTCATTCAGAAAGTCCATCGTAAAGTACGTAGAAAAGGCCGGGCAAAGTCTGCCGTAAAGTCCGACCGTGTGTACGCGGCATAACACTTGGGGGTTTTCTTATCCTATGTACCCGATCAATTTTTAGCTCTTCATCTAGGCTTCTGCCTAGAAGGGGGTTGAAAATTTCTTTCATCACAATAATCAGGTCTTCCTCGCTGTTCCGGAACAGATCTGATTCTTAAATTTTGCAGACGATTTTGATTTTCCTGTTCTTCCACTTTATAGAGCATCTCCCGATGGTCTAGTTGGAGCTTTCTTAATTGGGTTTTTAAGGCTATAATTTCTTGCGCCTGTTGTTCTGAAGTCTCCTCCACTACTTCAACTCGTTTCAAGAGGTGGCCCATATCTGACCTTACGTTAAGGATCTCTGATTTAATTGAGTTTTCTAATTTAGCAAACATGTCTTGCATCTCCGTTTTAGTAGGGAGTGAGTCCGTGACACTCTTTTCCTCCAGGCTAAATTCCAGATCCCTTTCTGGGGGAGCCTCCCCCCTCTGAGCTCCTCCTTGGGCCCCTTTTATTTTTTGTTGGTTCTTTCTTTTTATCCTTTACCCCCTGTTGCCTATTGTCCATGTCCGGGCTTTTTAGGTTCACTTCTTTTAGATATTTTTGGATTGAACTTGAGTTTAGACTTTCTCTGGGTTTTTTAGTCTCTGCAGTTTTTTGAGAGCGACCTCTCATGTTCCACTCCACCCAGCTCACTTTCTCTTCCTTACTTCTGACTCTTTCTTATTTGCTCCTTAAGCCTCCTAAGCCTCTTATGCTCCGTCCTCCACACTAGAGTTTATTCTGCTTCTGTGATTTCTTTCTAGTTTCAATCTCTTAGCGACCTTTTAAGCAATAATAGCTTCTATTAGCACGTAGACAATTTTACCCTTTTATGCGTTTTTAAAACCCTGCTAATCAAGAGGCAAGGCAAAGTCCAGGAACAGACTAGCAGTATCAGGATATTCAGAAAATTCAATCTCTCTGTGCCCTTTTCGTCCCTAGGCACCAGCAAGGCTTAATGCCACACACCTGCTAACCATAGTTCACCTTAGGCACTGTCCCTTGGTTCAGGCGTTTTCAGATACAGCCAATCGGGTCTTTCCAGCACAACTCAGCAAGTTTTAACAGGTAGCCATTCAGGGCAGCAACCCAGTAACTCTATTACACAGTCCTTTTGCATAAACTATATAGCATAAAACAGGATCTCAGCCATCGCTGATCCTACCTTGACCTTGCCGCTGTATGCTTGGAGATGATTCAGACCCTGTTATCGAAATTTGGTTGTACGCAAAGCACACAGCCAAATCTCCTGTTTCTAATCATAATAGCAATTTCGTCTAATGATATAATACCAGTGCATCTCACCTTTTGATCGTATCCATCCTCTGGTGTGTGTGTGTGTGTGTGTGTCTCATGCTCACAAAAAATCACATCCTGCTCCTTCAGGTTCCAAAAGCTCACTGCTCGCCAGCCCCCCTTAGCTGTCTGCCTGAGCCACTTTATTAGCATATCAATAGGAGGTCCCAAAAGCTCGAGGGTTCCGCCTCCAACAGCCAAACACCTCTTACAAAGCTTGTGACCTCACAGGATGTAAGTGACCATATAAGGATTTAACAACACAGGAAAATGCAACAACCAATGAACAATGACTACAGGAGTCTTATGGGTGTGTCTGAGCAGAGACAGGGTGCCTGTATGTTTTTAGAAGCCACATGGCTTTCAAACATTAACCCTGTCTCCAACCAGAACCCAAAAGACTCCCTTATTTCCGTTGATAGAAATCCTTATTATACATTGTTCCAGAGAACAATGTATACCTGGATTATTCTACTGTCTTTGTGGACGAGAGATTATCGGCAGGTGTACACTCATTGGACCACAAATGTGTTGATCAGGCACACAGGGGCAACATGAGAGTACACTCGTTAAACCGACAATGTCTTTGCAGAGCGAACACATCCCCACCAGACGATCGTTCTGTGCATCGCACAGGGGCCCTTAGCTGGCGGACATGTCCCCACTCCACAAACATTTCTCTACATCCCCAAAGAGCTTTTCACTACCAAACGGATCTCAACCAGGGTTGGTCTGCCCCAGTCAGCTATTAGAGCGGGCTGTGGTTGATCAGACACTGGGAGACTCTTATGACAACACATTAATATAAAATTTTCCACAACAGTCCCTCCTCTTGTCATATGATCCCATGTGTCCCTCGATGAATCCTGATCTTCTTAGTCCATAAAAAGTAAAACACGGCTTGACATGTAGACTCTGTTGGAGATGACGTGGTGAGCTGTAGTAGTCGCCGGTCGGTCTGGGATCCTCTGTCTTGTACGTGGGTCGGACTTCGGGGCATCTCATCAGGGAAGATGTGGTCATCTGCTCAGGCTCTGGTCAAGCGTCCAATCAGGCAACAGAAGCACCTCATCATGGCATATAGAAGGAATAGAAACAAAAACAACATGAGTATATATATCCCTACTTCCTTCACTATGATCCGCTGCAAGATAAAAATTAAATCTCCAACGATTCCCAAACCCTTAAAAAGGATTCCAACCTTCACTATCTATAGCTCTGGCTTTGCCTTGTAGGGATCTAAACCTTATCCATATGGGCCTGAACTTTGTCACTACTATCCCTGATCCAGATATAACAATCTTTACTTATGAATTCCCAGAAACCCTTGGAATGTAGGAACTTCCTTGTAGCTTCAACCGTTACATGAAACATCCCATCCTCAATGGATGAGAAATTGTTCAAGCGTTTCATAAGCTCAAGCCCCCACCGTGTATAAGCAATTCCCTTCCAGCTGTCCCTGCCATTCTTACCTTCTCTCGTGCCATCAGATCCTCACGATCGGCCACGACATAAGATGCTGGGACGAGTTTCATCAGCACACATGAACCTCTTGCTTTACGGGAAATTACCTTATAAAGCTGTAGATCCGCATTAATACCAAACTACAATTGTAGCACACTTGTGGGCTACCTCGTTATCCCGATACCAAAGTTGGCAAGAACCAGAGCTATTGTTAAAATTATAACTAATTTTACCCTCTAGAAATGTTTTGTTGTTAAGTTCTTTTGACAGGTGTCTGTTTGGATTTTACTAGTTTGTCAAAACTCCTCACACCAATATGAATGTCACATATAGCATGTACCGCCGTCATCGCTGGGGCACTAGTACCCGACCATGTGTCCTGTTCTCTTTCTTAGCTAGTTGGGATGCTTTTCATCGTTACCCTTGCCAAAATTTATTAAACAAAAAAATATAAATGAACAAAGATACTCCTCTACTCTTTTGTGGTTGATCAGCTTCTTGCAGTGGCTGGCGTGGTCTCATCCCTCAAGCTTCTTTATAATGACCCAGTCACCTGGTTGGAAAGAATGTAAACTGGTTATTGTGTCAGGGTCCAGGATGGACTCGTGAACCCTGTGGTGGACCTTTTGAAGTTCATGTTACCGTGATTGCACCCACCCCATCAGCTGAGAATGTAGGTGACAGCTAATGAGGAAAGTACAATTCTGTTTTTGGTTGACCTTCAAACAAACCTCATATGACAATAACCCAGACATCGGGACTGTGGTCACTGCATAACCTGTGTGTGGCTTACCATCCGGGGTGTAATACCTGGAACCAGTGACAAAAAGGTTCTTAACATCTGGGATGGGAGCCTCTTTCACCAGACTGCTGCTTGCTGATTCAAATTCCATCAAAGAAAGACAGTCTTGGCACAATCTTGGTTAGAATTAGAGCGGTTAGTATTGTTGTTTTGAAAATGTGTTATTCTCACCACTCTCATCCCCCCTTTTCTTCCCTCCTCATTACAAACTGGAGGAAGACATGCAGGGTTTAGAATGGTGCAGAATAAAACAGTGAGATAGCCTGTGATACTTTTACCTTCTTATACACCTGTACACACACTTCCAGAAACTGGACCTGAAAAGATACTTATAAGCAAAGGTTATTACTCTATCCTTCAAAGAATGGTAAACAATACAATATTCATGTACTTTGGTAAATTGTCACTGACATTCCACAAAACCGATAATAACTAAACCCTCTGTAAATCTTACTTTCACGTTTTTTTGTGTTTTTTTTCCTAAAATACAACAGCCGCGACATGCAAGAGGGCTGTCACGGGAGGTTCAAACATCTTGTTACCACATACAAACAATGAGACAAAGAAAAACATTTAGATACAAATGTGGGGGAGATATTTCATAGTTCCCAAAAACGAAAATGAAAAATAAAAACAAAAATGACCAGATGGAATGCTGCCTTCGCTCTTCTAGCGATAAAAAAAGAATACAATTTGAAAGGCACGAGAGCATTTCAAAATCTTTGCATGGACCAGCCACACAAAGTTCAAAAACAGGCCTGTGTATTTTTAATCACACAAATGTATACTACGCATCCATCAACTCACTCAACATTACAGATTTCTGAAGCCGCAGTCGCGCTACATCAACTCCAGAGGGATACCCAAAATAGTATCCTTGGACCACCTATGTCAATCTTTCTGGGGTTTAATGGCCTTTTCCTCAGAACTCAGATTTCATGTATTATGTTGCTGTCTGACTGGGGTGCATGGACGACCTATTGCCCATGACGATTCAAATCGCTTTTTTTGGCGAACTCTGCGTCCAGAGAACCCTGCGCTTTATTTTCGGAGCGATTATGGTTTGCGCCTTTATCACCATAATCGACCCCCGCATTCCGATTATTCTACACGGCCTGAGCAGGGCTGTTAGCGTACTACTCCTCACGTTTATGCTAATACAATCACGAACTGGAATTCCGACTATTATACACGGCCCGACCAGTCTCACAATATACAGCCCTCTAAACGTGTTTGTCCGACAACTACAAAAACACCATGAAATCCTCCACTATTCAAAACAAAAACAATCTTATGGCTTCTGTCTGTACCCAGATATTACAACAATAACTTGGATGCCTCCTGTTTGCTCTCTACCCAAAACTGTATTACAGTATAAACCTTAATATAATTTAAAAATAAAAATGATTTTGTCTTTCCAAACACAAGTCAAAAGATGCCAAGCCCCTCCCACCAACTTCCTGTTGCATACCTGAGTAGGAAGAGGGAGGGGGAGGGGAAGCCTCAAATAGCTTCATATTTTGTCTATCAAAACATTAGAAAAATCTATGGCTAACATCAACAGATAAAAACTCTTTGTCTTGGAGTGGGTGGAATAAGCCCCCATATTGCAAATGGGAGGGAATCCCCCTTGACTCACATATCCCCTAGGAAAACCACAAGTTTTGACTGAAATACCACACAACAGTGTAACAAAAGCCAAAAACTGAAACTCCTGCAAAAAGACGGCTGAAGGAGTTCTTTTCCCTTCCACGGCAGCCACAAACAAAATGGTGCCATTAACACATGAAATTTAGTTGTTGATCCTGCCAAAATCAAGATTTCTTCACTAGAAACATAAACTTATTTAAAACAACTGGTATAAAAACCTAAATTATTCTAGTGGAAATGGAATTCAGTACAAAACTAGAGATATTTCGCTCGAGACTAAACTCAGCAGAAACAAGAAGGCAGTTGCAGCAATCGAAAATCGGTCCATGGCAAAATGGTGAATGAAACCCGGACTACAGAAAAATGGCCGACATTAACAAATGACAAGACAAACCAGGATTTCTTAAACACTACACTCTATTTGACTCTGAGAGGTAGAACTCCCCCCATGCTATTACCTAGAAACCTGAGACCCCCACAGTGTGTAAACAGCTCCTATTGTGATGTCCCAACAATGCATGGGCACTTGGATATGCGACAGGCATTTCAACTTAAAACCAATATTCAATACAGAAAACGCAATAGTTTCCTTGAAAAGTATGTAAACAGTACAAAAATAGAATTCACAAAATGGTGCCTAAAAGCCAGATTGTAGCTTAAAGCACATGGCTTTGCACACACAAATGAATACACAATGGAGCAGCTCCAGGGGGAGCTCACAGGTCTTCAAAATGGCCGCCGATGCACATGGTGACCACAACAAAGGCCAGACCACAACAAAATGGCGCATTTTCCCGCCAAAACTGACCAAGATGGATAAACATTTTAAAGTTCACACACAAAGGAAAAGAAAATGGCCGACTGTAGTCACATGGCAGACAACAACAACAAGAGAACAAAAGGAAGTAGCAGACAAAAACCATTTTCCTGCCAAAACCAAAAATTTCTCCCCACAAAATTACACATTTGAGATACTAAATGAACGCTTAGACAAACATTTAAAAGTGTTAAAGTTACAAAAAGCACAACTTCGGAACACATGCTATCCAACGAAACAACCAAGCCACATAACCCACAATTACACAGCTGAAACATACCCTCAAACTCAGTTCACATCAGTTTTCACAGGAACAAGACATTGAAAGATACAGACAGTGAATGCTTGCAATGTCTGTTCACAACATTAGAGTTCCCTTCCCCCAGGGCGTAGACCCTTTCAATACAAAAACAACAATGCCTGCCCCTTCACTAAACTCATCTTTACAAACAGGTTCAGCTACTTACAAAACTACTCCACACACACATTGCAGGCTGCAAATAATATCAATTCATACATTTCTATTTCAAACATCTGCATTATTACACAGCATCACACACACACACAGGCACAGTCTCCTTACACAAAGATTCGAAATACAAATCACACACACACACACACAAGCAGGCGCACACACACAGACACACACAAGCAGGCACACACACACACACACACAGACACACACAAGCAGGCACACACACACACAGAGACACAGACACACACACACACAGACACACACAAGCAGGCACACACACACACAGAGACACAGACACACACACACACCAGACATACGATCAAACTTCCAGCATTATTTCAAAAGACGAAAAATTTGTTCTTTTTGCGAAGCAGACCCTCTCCAGCACATCTTAATGATCCGATTCTGAAGGAGGTTCTGTTCACTCCTACGTTCTGGCTCGCCATGCTGTTATCGAAATTTGGTTGTACGCAAAGCACACAGCCAAATCTCCTGTTTCTAATCATAATAGCAATTTCGTCTAATGATATAATACCAGTGCATCTCACCTTTTGATCGTATCCATCCTCTGGTGTGTGTGTGTGTGTGTGTGTCTCATGCTCACAAAAAATCACATCCTGCTCCTTCAGGTTCCAAAAGCTCACTGCTCGCCAGCCCCCCTTAGCTGTCTGCCTGAGCCACTTTATTAGCATATCAATAGGAGGTCCCAAAAGCTCGAGGGTTCCGCCTCCAACAGCCAAACACCTCTTACAAAGCTTGTGACCTCACAGGATGTAAGTGACCATATAAGGATCTAACAACACAGGAAAATGCAACAACCAATGAACAATGACTACAGGAGTCTTATGGGTGTGTCTGAGCAGAGACAGGGTGCCTGTATGTTTTTAGAAGCCACATGGCTTTCAAACATTAACCCTGTCTCCAACCAGAACCCAAAAGACTCCCTTATTTCCGTTGATAGAAATCCTTATTATACATTGTTCCAGAGAACAATGTATACCTGGATTATTCTACTGTCTTTGTGGACGAGAGATTATCGGCAGGTGTACACTCATTGGACCACAAATGTGTTGATCAGGCACACAGGGGCAACATGAGAGTACACTCGTTAAACCGACAATGTCTTTGCAGAGCGAACACATCCCCACCAGATGATCGTTCTGTGCATCGCACAGGGGCCCTTAGCTGGCGGACATGTCCCCACTCCACAAACATTTCTCTACATCCCCAAAGAGCTTTTCACTACCAAACGGATCTCAACCAGGGTTGGTCTGCCCCAGTCAGCTATTAGAGCGGGCTGTGGTTGATCAGACACTGGGAGACTCTTATGACAACACATTAATATAAAATTTTCCACAACAACCCCTACTCGGAGAGTGTAGCACCCGGTTTCTTCAGGGTGCCTTGTTGCATTATCGAGGGTCCGACCGATACTCTGGGGTCGCTATGGTCCTATCAGATGGAATAGTGCAGTAGTGAGGCTGAAGCGAGGATTTCCTGAGCCGAGAGTAGAGCCAGGAAGCTGGATGCAGGGAAGGCGCAGCAGTGGGCTGGACGCTTCTCAGAGCGATCCCAATGCTTCCCCTCTGCACCGATCAGATGGTGTTGCAGCCACTCCACATGAGCTCAGGCTGCCTCCTCCGAAGCGTCTCCTCCGGCCGCTCAGAAGTGAGGGTTCACTGGGTCATCCACAGGCTCTCACCCCGCGGAACCCATCACCTTCATAACTTCCTCCTCCGCTCTCCTCCACAGCGCCGCCGTCAGACCCCTCCCCCAGCTCTAACACGTCACATCCTCCGTACCACCAGCCGCTACTGATCCCCGCAATCTCTATAGTAAACTGGAGAAGTGCGACTTCCATCGTGAACAGATTTAATTCCTGTGTCATTTCCACTGCTGGTTTTTCGATGGACCCAGAGAAACTTTGGGCAGTCCTACAGTGGCCCCGTGGCTTACACGGGCTACCCAAGATGATTGTCTCTGACAGGGGTAGTCAGTTTGTGTCCTGGTTCTGGTGAGCCTTTTGTGCACAGTTGGGAATTCAGCTTGCCTTCTCCTCTGCGCATCAGCCGCAGTCTAATGGGGCCCCCCCTTTCCCCTCCCCCTCTTCCCCCTCCCCCTCTTCCCAGCCCCTCATCCCTCCCTTGCTGATTCTTTCTTACTTCTTTCCTGTTGTCCCACACCTTATTTTCCTCCCTATTGTTCCTCCCTCCCTCCAGTCAACTCCAGACACATTGGTTATAACATGAGATATTTAATACATATAGAGTAGAAATATGCCAATAACATAGATATACACACATACCATTCAAACTATGTTCTCTTTAGTCTTCCACCCTATTACCTTCGTTACTTTTTGATACTCGATTACCATTAGTATACAATACCTCTATTGCAGGTACTGCCTACCCCTCTCTACCACCCCCCTAGGCCCCTGGGATTGCCCTACATGTGTGACTCCTTGCAAAACACGCACAGGCAGTTTGACTCCCCTCGGGGACCGTGCGGACCGGCTGAGTCAGACCAAGCAGGGGGGATCCTCCCTTTAGAGGCTATCCAATACGGCCTAAATCCATTTTGATCGGTAACTATATATAAACATGTCCAATACTGCTGTTTTCCTCTTTAAATTCATTTATATATTTATTCAGTCCATTATGAACTTCAATTCTTACAAACATTTTTACAGTCTACAACAATCCTCTGAAGATGACCCAGTGGGGTCGAAACGCATCAGGATTCATATATATTGGATTCATACACATGAATCATGTACTAATTTACCTCAATGCTCTGTATAATATTGTGACTGTCACGTAAATGATGTTGCTTTCATCTCATTTTTTGCACCATAGCTGATGTTTTGATTGACTGTATTTATAGTTTTCTTTGATATTTTATCATTAATAAAATCCTATTTATGTAATCTCATGCAGTACTTTTTTACCCTCTTTTTTGCTGCTAAAATACCCCACAGGGAACAATCTCGTATTTTATAACATTATCCTAGGTGTGCAGCCATTTTCTCCTCAATGAGTGTCTTTCCATTTCTATTTTGTCTAATGGGGCCGCAGAACAAGCCAATCAGTCCTTGAAGCAATTCCTACATTGCTATATTTCTGACCATCATAACAACTGGTCAGACCTCTTACCGTGGGCAGAGTTTGCTCACAATAGTGCCTTGAATTCTGCCTCCCGGTTGTCCCCGTTTATGGTGAACTATGGTTTCCAACCTTCCATGTTGCCTCATTTGTTCCGCAGAGTATTCCTGCATTAGAGGAGCATCTCTGTGGTCTTCGTTCCACTTGAGCACAAATCCAGGAGGCTTTGCGACATGCTAATGATAGGTACAGACTCCATGCTGACCACAGACGCCTGCCTGTGCCTTCCTACCAGGTTGGGGACAGGGTCTGGTTGTCATCTTGCAACCTCTGACTTCATGTTCCCTCACTGAAGTTCGCACCTCGGTTTATTGGGCCTTTCTGTATTCTTCACAGGATTAACCCAGGGGCTTACGCATTAGACCTTCCTTCTAATATGCGTATTTCAAATGTATTTCATGTCTCCTTATTAAAACCTTTGGTCTACAACCGCTTTACCACCTCGGTGCCACGTCCTCACCCTGTACATGTTGAGAACCATGAGGAGTATGAAGTACAGTCCATTGTTGACTCCCGTAGGTTCCGTGGGCGCATACAGTACCTGGTGCACTGGAAGGGGTACGGTCCGGGGGGAACGCTCTTGGGTCTCATCCTCGAACATACATGCCCCTGTCCTCCTCCGTGATTTCCATAGACGTTTTCCCCTCAAGCCTGGTGGTCCTCCGAGGGGGAGGGGTCATTGAGGAGGGGGTACTATCAGGGCTGGGCTCAGCCCTTCCTTCTCAGAGCTGGCCGCACAGCTGTCGGCTAATTGCCAGCTCCTATCTCTCCACAGTTACTCAGCTGTTGATGATTTCCTGCCTACTTAAGCCATCCAGTCCAGAGGATCTCTGCCTTTGCCTTGGTCAGCATCACAGAGACATTCTCCTGTGTTCCTGTTTAAAGACTTGTTTTGCTGACATCCCTTCTGGCTCCAGATCCTGGGTGCTGTTCCACTACATTGATCCCTGACTTCTGGCTTGGCTGACTATCTGTTCCGGTTACTGAACTTTGGCTATGTTTTGAATATGTTTGTTCTTTTTACTTCTATTATTAAACAAGTGTGATTTAACTGTAGTTCTGTCTCGGTCTGATTTCATGGTTTCTGACACTTTTGTGTCTGTTCGATTTTCACAGTTTTTCAAAAAGGCGCAATTTAAAAGTTACAAATATTTGTTATTTATTAACTTAATACAGGTTAAGCTTTTATATTTAGTAGGAATTTTGTAAAATTGTCTGTGTTTTTAGCTGCTAATAATTGGATTCGTAGCAAAAATATTGTTTTGATAAACATTTGCGCAAAAAAAATCAGTAGCACCTTATTTTTATTCTACTGGTCATGTGCTTTCAGAAAATATATGGTTTGGAGGGTCTATTACAAACTCTGTAAGCTATAAGTGAAAAATAAAAAAAGCAAAGGAAAAATTTCAAAAACGGTCTGGCCACCTGAGTGTATAAAATGGAGCACAGGGCCTGGCAGCGAAAGGTGAATGGGGTGGTGGGTTTTATCCCATTATGTTACATTTGATTGGTACCTAGGCCCATTGCGCCTCAGCAGTCATGGTCAGAAAAGAAATGCAAACAGTGAAAATTGTAGTGTTGCCCTATATTAGTAGTCAGTGGAAATGGATTATATTGGTTGCCAGTGGGAGAAGAGCCCCTTTACATTAGTGGTCAGTGGCAAGAATGTCTCTGTGACAAACTAAGAATGCAGGGAGAGAGCTCACAAAGGTGAATCACATGGGACCTGCAAGAAGGAGTTCCTGTGTTCAAGATGGGCAGATGGGGAGTACACTGTGCCCAGCCACAGTTTTGGGTTCACAAAGGTACAGCCAGCAAAGGGCTGTTAAAAAAAAAGTTTTTCTGCTACTGGCCCTTGCTCAAGTATTTAAAACTGCATTGAGATGCAATCCCACAGCCAGGCAGCCCTATGCTTAGGGGTGGGGGACTGATCGTCTTTCTTAAAGAACAACTCTACTCCTGCACTCTGTGTGTTACCTACTCCTAACCCCTGATCTATGTGTTGCCTACACCTGACCCCTGTCCTCTGTTTGTTGCTTATTTATGACGCCTTCATTCTGTGAAATACCTACTCCTGACCCATGCACTCTGTCACTTAATCAGGATCTCTGCCCCTTGTGCATTATATACCCCTGCACTATGTGAATTACACACACCTGATCCCTGCACTATGTGGGTTATGAACTTGTGACCCCTGCTCTCTGTGCTTGCACAACCCTGATCCTCTTTGTGCCATCTACTCCTGACTCCTGCATGTGTGCTACATACTCCTGACCCCTGCACACATGCATTACTTAATTTTGACCTCTGCACCCTGTTATCACATACCTGGTGGAGACTGGGTAGCTGAGGGGGGCTCCTCTTGCACCCCCTGCCTAACATTCCCGGAGGTGAAGACAGAGAGCGTAAGGGCTCAGACTGGCACGAATGCCGAGGTTTGCAGCCTGGGTAGGATCTGTGCTGAAGCCAGGTGAATAGAAAGCTCTGGAAAGGACCAGGACAGAGGAACAGCTTGGCACTGTAACTAGTGACAGAAGAAGGATGCGAGGGATGATCCAAGATCATCAACAGTTGGGCAAGGTGGCAAAATCGGTAGGCAGGGCAAGGTCCAGAAGGCAAACTGAGGTCAGAAGCAGCTAGTCAGCGAGGTACAGAATCAGGAAGCAGAGACAAGTCCAGTAAGGAAGCCAAGGTCAAGACTCAGAGCAGGCAGGATGCTAAGAGGAAGTCCATGGAGTAAGCCAGGTCATACACGGGTAAGCAGAAAAAGAGTATCAGGTCTCAGGAATAGCAGAAACAAGCTGAAGACCATTCAGAAACTTCTCTTAGCAGTATACCAGTTTATATAGACCACTGGGTTCCATGCTGAATGTACACGCTAATTCCTGCATGCATACGTCTGCCCACCACAGTACATCCAGCCTTTCCCTTGTGCCTAGAAGTATGGGCAGCATAACGCGCATGCACATAAGCCCATACAGGTTCCTTCTTAATTCTGGAAATCCTGTTTACAGTACACCCAGGTTGCAAAAAAAAGCTTATAAGCTATACTATTAAACTCTTGTGCCAATGGCAAATTTTTGGCTTTATTTTTTTAATATTAAACCCTCCTATAGCTATTAGATTTGGTGTGGCTGCTTCTTCTACTGGTCACTTGTTGCAGCCAAAACTACCCAAACATTAGCTCATGCTTAATCCCTACCTGTCAATGAGAAACGTTTCTCAACCTGTTACATGACTAAAATGCAGGTAACTAGTAATACTTGTACATACAGTGAGGACGGAAAGTATTCAGACACCCTTAAATGTTTCAGTCTGTGTTATATTGCAGCCATTTGCTAAAATCATTTAAGTTCATTTTTTCCCCTCATTAATGTACACACAGCACCCCATATTGACAGAAAAACACAGAATTGTTGACATTTTTGCACATTTATTAAAAAAGAA